>NW_006788521.1:1846310-1900560 GCF_000442215.2 Lipotes vexillifer | reverse complement strand
TGTAGGGAACTTGTCTCAGGTCACACAGCTAATCAGGGGCAGTGCTAGAATTGAACCCAGATGGTCTTACTCCAGAGCTCAGTTGTAACTGCTGGGACCTGGTACCTCCTGGAGGGGAGGGGAAGCGACTTGCCCAAGTCAGGCAGCTCGTACACCCTGGCCACAGCCCTCCCCTCACTCTTAGTCCAGTTACAGCACACTGCTGGTCATGGCACGAGAATTAATGAGAGTCTGTCCTGCTTGGAGAGTACAGGGGTCACAGCAGAGTCATGTCTCTGGGCAAGTGCCAAGTCAGGGAGCAGAGCCCGGCATAGAGCTCCAGGCTCAGAGCCACTGGGGGCGCAGACCTGCTCCTCCAGGTGCCATTGTCCTGGTGGGCTCCGTTTTGCCCACACCCACACTCTACCCTCTATCTCTTTAAAACGAGGCAAGAGTAGGAAGGCAGGATTCAAGAAGAGGGTGGGGGTGTTTCTTCAGTTTCCCCTTTGAGATTCTTGCTGCAAAGCCAAGGAGGCCCACAGTCCGTGGCCAGATCCCCTGCGGTTGCCCCATCCAGCACTTTGCTGTCTTTGGAGGGTTTAGAGCCCGTGGGACTGAGAGTTCTGTCCCATCTGCCATGTCATGATTGCTCTGTGAATCATCTTGAACCTTCTTTTACAAGGCAAGGGTCAGTGGAACTGATTGCTCATCAGACTGTTAAGATGGTTATTTCAGTGTCCTAAAAAGACATTCCCCGATGGGTGTGTCTATTGGGCAGCTCCGGTTATTAACTCAACAGTGATTGCACAGCACCACTGGATTCTGACTGCCAACTGTTATAAAAGGAAGCAAGTTACTGGGTTATAGAATTTGCAGGGACTTTACAAGTCATGTGTTCAACTCCCTCCTAAGCAGGAGTCCCTCCTTGTCCCCAGCAGTGGCCAGCCAGCCCTAGCTTGCCCACTGCTGGTGGGGGATGCTCCCCCTTCACAGGTCATCCGTTGTGTTCTTGGACAACTTCTTACGAGGCTGAAATCTGTCTCTCTGTAGCCTCCTTATTGCTCTGGACCCCCCGCTTGGAGGCCACCCAGCATGTGTGCTCTCTCTTCCCCTCAGAGATTCAAGGACAGAGGATATGTGTCTCAATCTTCTCTCCTCCAGGCTGTCAGCCCTCCCTTCTTCAAAACATTATGGAATGTGGTTTTCACTGGAGTTCTGTGAGGGAGTAAAGATAGACGCTTGCATTAAATCTTCTGCATTTAACTGAAGGTCAAGACTCCATTCCCCATCCCTGCAGAGAAGTCTCATCTAGCTCAGGACCCCCCAGATGCTCTGAGGGCAGTGAAACGACATTAGTGGGCTGTAGGGTGGGACAGCAAGAGTGAGAGAAATGGTATAAGAGAAACTTCATTTTCCATAATAGGAAGTCAGTAATAATGATCTAAAACTGAAAAATCATGAGAAAGCAGGGCTAATGTGTTATTTGAAGTTCTGAGGCAAATACTGGAAGAAATTAATGAAAATGTTGAGAGGAGGGGCTCTCTTGAGAGCCAGATCTGGGTAGGGCTGGGACAGGGGACTGCTGATTTTATTATAAACCTTGAGTACTATTAGGCTTTTTAAGCTAAGTACATGTACTTAAGCTAAGTATATTTATTGAAAATTATCTTTAAAAATTCTCCCAAATGGAGTCTGGGCTCAAAGTCTTGTTAGTAGGGAAACAATTAGGGGCCTAGGTTTGGCTTTATTTGGCAGGGTAGATTTAAAAGACGTTGGGACATGTAGAAGGACAGACCTGGATATAAATTTGGTCTGGTGAACTTGCCAGCTTTGTGACTTCGGGCAAGTTACTTAACCTCTCTGAGCCACAGTTCCTCATCTGTAAAATAGAGGCAGTGCTAGGACCTAACTCTAGGGGGTTGTGAGGATTAAATGAGATGAGGCAGGCTCAGGGCACCCAGCAGAATAGGGACTCAGGGACCATTTCCTGGCCACAGATTCTCTGTTGCTCGATCCCAGAGATATCCCAAGGACCAGAGCAGCTGTCAGAAAAAACATGTGTCTCAACTCCTGCCCGCAGAATGTTTGCTCTTCATAGAAGTCCTGGATTCAGTGCCTTATGGCAGAACAAACAAGCAGGAGTCCTTAGTGGTTCCTAGTCCTCCTTCCCTCTCCATCCTCAAGGAAATTAGATTTTTTTTTTTTTTTTGCAGTACGCAGGCCTCTCACTGTTGTGGCCTCTCCCGTTGTGGAGCACAGGCTCCGGACGCGCAGGCTCAGTGGCCATGGCTCACGGGCCCAGCCGCTCCGTGGCATGTGGGATCTTCCCAGACCGGGGCACGAACCCGCGTCACCCGCATCAGCAGGCAGACTCTCAACCGCTGCGCCACCAGGGAAGCCCGGAAATTAGCTTTTTAACCCTTCTCCTCTCATAACTAGTTCATCTCTGGGAAAACTTTGAACCCAAGAGTAGCAGGGGGTTGGGGGTCACTTCAGTCCAATCTTTTTGCCATGAAGTGGGGGCACTGCTCCTCGAGAGGGGCCAAGAAGGGGGCCACCAGGCCAGTTCATCCTCTGTGCCTGCAGGTAGGGGACAGGAGCAATAGCCTCAGCCTCTCTCCAAAACCCTAGCAGGCCACAGGATTTGGAAGACTCGGGGAGCTTGTCCCGAGGTAGACTAGGCTCAGCTCACTTCTTTTGGAACCAGAAACTGAGGCAAAATAAAACTGCCTTTTCTGGGTAGGATTCTGGACAGTTCTGGGAACTTGTCTGCAAAACAAATTGATTTATGGGGATCCAGCTGTGAGGAACTGTACAAAACAGGGATCAGAGGAGATACACTCCAGATGTGGCTTCATTAAGGTTGGGGTAGAACAATAGGATTGAAAGACTTCCAAGGTCCATTGGGCCATGGAGACTTCGAGAAAGTATGGCCAAGGGCCTGTGGCTTCCAGCTGCTGATTCCGAGCTATAAAACAGCTTTGAACTCATTCTGTCCAACCTCTTGAAACTACAGATGGGGACCCCAAGGCCCAGAGAGGGAAGGGGCTTACCCAGCATCACACATGGAGGGGAGACAAGGCTGGACCCAGAAGCCACATCTGCTGCTGCCGGTACCAACATCTGTTTCATCACCCACCCCTGCCTTTCACTCCTGCCTTTTAGAATCCAGCCCAAGTTTGTTTTCTTAATCAAAAGTTGAGGGAAGACTTAACTCTGCCACACTCTGATGGTAACATGCCCAGTGAGGAGACCAGGCTCACCCTAATGCTGGGGGGAAAGCTCCCTCCCCATTTCACGGGCTGCTGAGACCCTGGGTGACACCTTCTGTTGGAGCAGTCGGTCCCTGTGCTTCTGGAGCTGGAAGTGGTACTTTGTCAGGTGCCTGTTCCCTGTCCTCTGAGGGTGAGGGCAGGATGCCCTCCTACTGCATTGCCTGTATTGGGAATGAATTTCAGTTTTTTTTTTAATGTAGTTTTTCTTTTTTAATATTACAGCTATTATTTATTTATTTTATTTGGCCATGCCTCAGGGCACGTGGGATCTTAGTTCCCTGACCAGGGATCAAACCTGTGCCCCCTGCGTTGGAAGCATGGAGTCATAACCACTGGACCGCTGGGGAAGTCCCAGATTTCAGTTTTCTGAAGCTTGGAAATGAGATTCACATTTGGCAGAATCTCAGATCAAGTCTGGTCTCCCACTTCTACTACAGCATTCCTGACATGTCTCTCTCTCTTTTTTTTTTTTTTTAAATTTTAAAATATTTATTTATTTATTTGGTTGTGCTGGGTCTTAGTTGCGGCAGGCAGACTCCTTAGTTGTGGCTCGAGGGCTCCTTAGTTGAGGCTCACTGGCTCCTTAGTTGTGGCATGCAAACTCTTAGTTGCGGCATGCGCATGGGATCTAGTTCCCCAGCCAGGGATCAAACCCAGGACCCCTGCATTGGGTGTGTGGAGTCCCAACCATTGCGCCACCAGGGAAGTCCCATCTTTTTTTTTTTTTTTGACACTTTATTTTTTCCGGATTATTAAAAAATATATATGCTCATCTGAAAATTTGGAAACTATGCAAGAATATAAAGAAATCACTTAAGTTCTCACAACCCAATGACAGCACCATTTGGAAGCATTTCCTTCCAGTCTTTTTTCATTATTACAGTTCCTTTTATTTGGTTGGAATTGGCTCAATATTAGCTTTTGCCAAATGAACATGGTTCTGTCCTTTGGGGAAATGCAGAATTAGTCTCCTTCCTCTGCCTATAACAGGGGTGTAGATGTGTGACAACAATATGCACCCCCAGATTCTTCCCTCCTCTGGGAGAAAACCACAACTCCATTTTAAATGCCAAGGTTTTTAACAGTTATGGTCATTGCCATTTATTAAGAGCATGCTACTTAAAAGGCACTGAACTAATATTTTCATACATTGTTTAGTCTTCACAACAGTCTTACAAAGGAGGTATTTTCTAGCTTCAATTTATAGAGGAAGACACTGAGGCTCAGAGAGAATGGGTCCCATTTGAACTGATGGGAATTGAGTTCAGTGAGATTATCACCTCCCTTAATCTGGCCTTTTTATCTTTATTAATGCAGCCTTACTAAAAGTGCCTCTTGAATGCCAGACTTGCAAATCACACCTTTACATTTGTTCCTGACAAATTTATCTCCTTGATTCTGGCCCACAAAGATCTTTTTTTTTTTCTCTTGTGATAATCTCTCTGATGCAACATGACTCATGTAGAATTCCTAGCAATGATTAAAAAAAAAAGGAAAAGAAAACCCTCCTAGCACAGTGCCTGGCACGTAGAACTCACCCAGTACCTGGTTGCTATTATTATTATATGAGGTGGGTGACACTGTTTGTTTGGTTACCTGGGTTTCCCTCTGTTCCCCACAAAACACAGAACAATGTGCTAAAAGTAGCATCGTGCTAATAAGGAGGGGTCCAACCACCGTGGTTGGTCTCTGAGATGGCTTCTAGAACATCCTTCCTTTCCAGCTGTTGGCAGAAACAAGAAGCCAAGAAGATGCTCCCTTGAATTTGGACCCCTCTGCCCCATGCCTGGCCCTGCCCTTCCCCTGGGGTCTCATCATCCCACCTGTTGGTTGATACTGTAGGTCTGCCTTTGGTGAGAAGGGCCCCCTTCCCCCCACCAGCCTCCCAGCCCCTGACATGGCAGCCTGCCTTGCTGTTGCTCGTGCTGCTGACCCCTCAGAAGAGACGTTCCATTTAGCGGGGTGGAGCTGTCAAAATGGATTTTAAAACATGGGTTGTATTTTATTGTAATTTTTGGTTGTTTTCTAAATGTGGTCACAATCATGTCATCTTGTTCTAAAAAGAGAGGGAGGAAGCAGCTGCCCCCTGGGAAGGCTTCAGAGAGGAGAAGGAAGGGAAGAAAGCCCTCAGGCTTCCCTGCTAATTGTTCTGCTTCCTTCCTGATCTCTCGAAAGCCCTCTCTGTGGGAGTAGAAGGGACAGATGTGGACTTGAAGATGCCCGCATGGTCTCCCTGATCTGGGAACTTCATGGAGGGCAGACTGTCACTGGCCCCTGATGATACTCACCAAGGCTACTGGCCCCGTACAAGTGCCAGACAACACGGACCCTGTTCCCACCTGGACCCAGGAGATTATGATTCAAGGTGGAAACAGAGAGATGGGAAGAGCATGAAGAAAGGGCTGATCTGGTCTTCCTCAGAGAGGGGTGACATCTGTGCCATCTTGAAAGGCTGAGCAGCCTGTGGATAGGTAGGGGGAAGGCGGTCCAAGGGGAGGGCAGCCTGGCCAGGTATGGTGGGCAGTGGTGTTACTGGAATGTGAGGAAGAGAGGCTGGGAGGTGAGGCCAGGTCCTGGCAGGGTCCACATCTTGTGGGGGGCTTGGATGCCAAGCTGAGGAGTTTAGAGGTCATCCTGGAGGCAGCGAGGAAAAATGGTCTTTGCAGTCAGAACAAGACTGCAGCTGGCCGAGGGGCAGCTTCCTCCCATTGCATCATCCTCCATTGAGTGTCCATCCCCCAGAGCTGCAGATTCTATCACATTCTGTGGTTTGGCTTCTGTCCACAACGCTGCACTGAAACACCCCTGCCAAGGTCCAGGACCTCTTGTTTGCTAAATCCATTGATAAGTTTTCTTCCTCATGTTCCTGCGTCTCACCATTGCATTTGGCCTGGTCCACCCCTGTCTCCTGGCATTTTCTCCTCCTCTCCAGGTAGGCTCCTGGCTACCACATCTCTTAGTTCTCCACTCAACCCAGACTTCTGTGGGCTTCCTTTCTAACATCCTTGAGCCACATTCCCCAGGATCCTAGGGGACCCTTTATGTTCTCCCCCAGAGATCTCAAACACAGATGTGGCTTCAATGCCAACAGTTACCTGTGTCCATCAGTTGGGAACTGTATTCAGCTGCAAGTATCAGAAACCTGAAAAACAGTGGCTTAATCTAATTCAAAGCTTTATTTTTGTTACATAAGAGGACGTCCAGAGTTAGGCATTTCAGGGCTGATTTGGTGGCTTTGTGGTGCTATTAGGGATGGTGCTCATTCTGTCTTCCCATTCAACCATGCTTAGCATATGCCTGTCACCCTGTAGTTGTAATATGCTCTCCCACCCCCCAAGCATTTAGTTTGTCATCATTCAAGGAGAATGAGAAGGGTAAAGAGCAAAAGACCTGCTAACTGAGTCTATCCCCCATTAAAGAGCTTTCCCAGAAGACCCTTCCTGTTTCTGTATTAGTCACTTATTGCCACAGTAACGCTCTGTAACCACCACCCCCAAACTCAGCTGGCCAGGCTCAGCTGGGCAGCACTCCAGACTTGGGCCAGCCAGTCTTGGTCCAGGTCGGTTCCAAGTGCACTAGTTCTGGAACCCAGGCTGAACAAGCAGAGATGAGCCGGGGAGGATTCTTCTCATGGCGAGTCATCAGAGCGAGCAAGCCAAACTGCGCAAGCAAATTTAAGGTTTCTGCTTATTCCTTCTGTGAACGCTACAAAGGAAGTCATGGAGCTAAGTCCAACATCAGTGGGTGAGTACTCACCCTCCATCCCCAGTGGCAGAGGAGAGCACGTTTGTGGAGTAATAACTACATTCACGCAGTCTCCATCCAGTCCTGTGTCCTGTCACCCCTTCATTGAACAGGAGGCCGACAAGTGTGGGCTTTTTGGCTGGCACTTTGCCTTCCTAAACAAACTCAAGGTTTTGATGGTGAGGAAGGAGGAAAGAACGGAAATCTGGTCGGCACACTTTGGCAGGACTTTTTTCAATAGCTGTGTCCCAGGAGCTACAAGGTAAAAAATAATTAAGTTAGAGAACACACTGGCTGGCAGTGACACTAGTGACTTTATTATCTTGGGAAGCCACCAAGACACAGAGACAGGCCATACCACAAGACTTACGTGGCCACCGAGTCCCCTCCTCCTGTTGCAACATTTCACAAACCTCCCTTATTTGGTGCTGTCATAAGTCCCACTGCACGAGGGCATGGGAGAACATTACCAGCAGAGGTAGGAGAAGTCATCGACGTCATCCCCATTTGGAGTTGCTTGTCCTTCTGTCTCTAGTGAAGTGCTGGCCTGTGTCATTCCCAGCACATGCTCATCAGCCCTGAAGGGTCCTGGCTTTGTCACGTCGTGGCCTGGCACCAAGACCTGGCTTCGATCTCTTGCCTTTGCTGTATCCATAGCTCAGATAGCTGTCAAATATATTCAGGTCCTAATATCAACTAAGGGAGAGGAAGGTGCAAAGCATCTAAGACAAGAAGAAAGAGCTAGAGCTGTAAGATGGAAGCTGGGGCATTGCCTGCCTCAAGGCTGCAGCGGCTGTCCCACCACCAAATCCTGAGGAGCAAAGGAAGGAAGAGACGTTCACTAGACTGGATGTGCTGTTCCTGAGGCAGGGAGCCCAGAATGGTTTCCAAAGCCCATGGCATTACTCGCCCTCTTAAGCCTCTCTTGCCATGTACACACTGGCAACTCGCAGATCTCCCCCCAGCTTGGGTCTCTCCCAACCTGCTGCCCGCTGAGCACTTCCCTCTGGCTGTGTCCCATCCACCCTGAAAAAACCACACGTTCTACCCTGGGCTCATCCTCTTTTCTTTCCCCAACCTGCTATTCTTTCTCCCCTGCTGTCCACAAAGCTGGAAAGATGTGGTTTGTCTCCCTGACCTCTACTTCCCTTTACTCTGGCAAGAACCCCAGTATTTCTTCGGGATCCATGCCTTCCCCTTTTAGTCTCTGTGGTCTGTATGACTCCAGCAAAACTCATGGATCTAGGCCAGTTGACACAACCGTAGCGATTGGTTCAGTGGTGAGCATGTGACCTAAGCTGGTGAATTTCAGAACTTTCATGCAAATGCTAGGACACAGCTCTCATTTGTTTCTGTTGGATTTAAACCTGGAAGGATATAGCTCCGAGACATGCTGGCTGGCAGCCACCTTGTGACCATGAGACTGGTGACCATCTTGTGACAATGCAGGAGGAGCTGTCAAGACCAGAGTCAGCACAGAGTACCTGAGTTACAAGAGATGGAGAGAGAATATACTGATGATGTGGTTTGAGTCCCTGGATCCAGGTGGGCCTAAAATGATTGAGATCTACCCTCATGTTGTTTAGTCATATGAACCAGTACACTTTACTTTTCCTCTTTTTAAAGGTCAGTTTGATTAGGTTTTCAGCCAATTGTAACCAGAAGTGTTCTGCTACACCTATTTCACTGAATGGCAGCAGCACTTAACCAAATAAGCCAGAAGCCTGGGGTTCACATTTAGATTCACGCCCCACATCCAAGAAGGCTCAGTCCTGGGCCGTCTCTTTAGTTTCCTCCCTGCATCCCATTGCTGTCGCCTCAGGTCAAACCTATGTCCTCTCTTGCCTGAGCCATGGAATAAACAACCCATTGAGTGGCCTCCCTTTCAGACTCAGTGTCTCAATTTCTCCTTCCCACTTGGCAGAGTTGTCTTTCTAAAAGCTAATCTGACTATGGCACAGTATTCAACCACTCCCCAAGCTCTGTTTGTTCACATAAAGAATGACCTGGCCCCAGCCTACTGCCAGTGGCCTGGGCACAGTGGGTGTGACAGCATGAGGTTGCCAGAGCTGGTCTTTGGGGCCTCCTTCCCTCTTCTTGGTGCCATCCCACCCTGGCACCATCAGCTGAGTGTGGCACAGAACTGCTCAGATGGGCCAGGCCCACAAAACTAAAGGTCTAAGAAAACAGCCAGAAGGTCAGGCCCCTGCTGCCCAGCTTCATAGAACCAGATCTCTGACCTGTGCCCAGGACTCTGGGTGCCAAGCTTCCCCTCTTCACTTACCCATCCAGCTTTACCACCCAACCAGCCCCTGGCTACTCGAAGCGTGAGCCATGGACCAGCAGCCCTGGCATTGCCTGAGAGTATATTAGAAATGCAGACTCTCAGGCCCCAGCCCAGACCTACCGAGCCAGAATCTGCATGTTAATACCCTTGCTGGGTGATTCTCAGGCACACTGAAGTCTGGACAGTCATTAAGGCTCCCTCCAGGTCATTCCCTGGGCCTCAGGACTGGGACAGAACAGCAGTGAGGTGTAGACAGAGGCACAGAGCTGGAAAAATCCAGCTTCCTTATCCCTCATCCCTGGGGATGTTTGTGCACCTACACTGGGGCCGTGGGATCTTAGAGTGGGCAGGGACCCTGGAGGTTCCCAGTGACCAGCCCACTGAATCTTGCTTGGATCACAGACACCTTTGAGAATCTCAAGGAAGCTATGGCCCCCATCTTTAGGAGAGCATGCATGTGTGTGCGCATGTGGCTGCCCTGCACACAATCACAGCTGATGGCACACGCCCAGAGGAGCCTCCAGGTAAAAACTTCTGCCTTAGAAGAATCCTTTCTGTAGCATCTCCAGCCTTGTTGAGAGCCCTGCAGGCTCTCACCACCTGCCACACCTGCATTCCACTCTGGTTACCGCCTTTTCTTGGAGCTGATTATGCCTCCCAGTGACTTCTTTCCACTGCCTTGTCCTGCTCTGCAGAGTCACACAGATGAGGTCACTTAGTCCTCCCCGTGACAGAGATGAGAAGATAAGGAATTACATCTACCAGAGTTTGCCCTTCTCCACAATGTTCAGCTGTGGTTCTTTCCATATAGGATGGGACATCCAGACACTTCCCAGCCCATCTTGGCCCCAGACATCCTCTGTTTCTCAGTGTTCCCATTAAGGGCTGGTCCCCAGAACACAGCATTCCAGGTGCAGCCTGACCAGCCTGGGGAAAGCTAACCACTCACCCATTTGTTCTGAACACTACCTCTGGGGACAGACATATGACAGCAGATACACTGAGCTAGGGTTCAACTCAGACCCCCAGATCTCCCGTAAACACCTGCGTGATCTCAGCTTCCTTTTGTTGTAGGAAAAAATGGGGTGCGAGCGGAGGGTCATGTCCCAGGTCTTGAGTGAGTCCCTGGGGTGGGCCACCAAGTGAGGGTCCTTGGCTTCGAGTAGGAAAGAATTCAAGAGCGAGCCATAGTAAAGTGAAAGCAGGCTTATTCAGGGAGATACACACTCCCTGAATGCTCAGAGTGTGGGTCATCTCAGAAGGCAAGAGCGGCCCTGAGAGATACACATTCCACATACAGAATGCGGTATGTCTCAAAAGGTGAGACTGGCACTGAGGTGTGGGTGTAGTTAGTTTTTATGGGCTGGGTAATTTCATAGGCTAATGAGTGAAAGGAATATTCTAACTATCTTGGAGAAGGGGCAGGGATTTCCAGGAGTTGGGGCACTGCCCACTTTTTGACCTTTTATGGTCAGCCTCAGAACTGTCATAGCGCCTGTGGGCATGTCATTTACATATGCTAATGTATTACAATGAGCGCATAGTGAGGCTTAGGTCTGCTGGGAGTCGAATCTTCCACCAATTTGGAGCTGAATAGGTTCTAACCAGTTTTTGTGGTATCCTGTTCTTAATGGTTGTGTCATTCTTTTAATGGTTGTGCCCTGCCCCTTTCCTTCCTGTCTCACTTTCTCTCTTTCTAGTGTTTGGGAGAGTCTAAATTGAAATCCCAGGTTAGACCACACATTCAGGTTTCTGTCCTGTTCCTTAACTGCCCTCAGTGCCCTTGCCCAAAGGCATTTCCACCCCCCAGCACACCCCCACCAGCCTCAGTTTCCTCACAGGTTTGTTGGGATGGTCAAATATGTAATGAAAATACTGGGGCTTTGAAATATGGGATTTTAAAAAATAAATTTATACTTTATTTATTTATTTTTGGCTGCGTTGGGTCTTCGTTGCTGCGCGCGGGCTTTCTCTAGTTGCGGCGAGCGGGGGCTACTCTTTGTTGCGGTGCACGGGCTTCTCATCGAGGTGGCTTCTCTTGTTTGGAAAATGGGCTCTAGGCGTGCGGGCTTCAGTAGCTGTGGCACGTGGGCTCAGTAGTTGTGGCTTGCAGGCTCTAGAGCACAGGCTCAGTAGTTGCAGTGCATGGGCTTAGTTGCTCCGCAGCACGTGGGATCTTCCCAGACCAGGGCTCAAAGCCGTGTCCCCTGCATTGGCAGGCAGATTCTTAACCACTGTGCCACCAGGGAAGTCCCTGAAATATGTTTTTTAAAGTTTCTGTTACTTGTTATTTTGGAAAAGATTTCTGGTTGTTTCCAAAATCCATTTCCCCTTTCTTTCATAGGAATAGAACCTCAGCACACAGATGCTCAGCTTAAGACCATAAATCCCGGTCTTCCCTGTGTTAAGTGTGGCCCTGGGAGGTGAGGAGAGTGATACACTCAAAATGCAGAGTCATGCTCTTCAACGGAGACTGTGCCTTTCCTTGCCCTCTGCCCCTCCCCTGGCTGTGGACCTGGTGGTGTGCCATTTTGGAGCACAAGTATGAGTACAACACCCCTGGAATGGCAGAGCAACAAGATGGAAGGTGTCTGGGCCTGTGATGACTTCAAAGAGCAGCCTCCTCAGACTCGGGACGACTTTTATGTGAGTGAGAAATGAACTCCTATCTTCTTTAAGCCACTGTTATTTGTGGTGCTCAGCTCAGCTTTATTCTAGCCTGACGAATGAATTTTCTTGAGGTGTGTTAATTCTAAGAGGCAGGTGTTGGCTTCAAATCAATAGGGAAGAGTTAGGGACTTGCAAATACCCTGAAGAAACCTATATTTCCCCCTTTCTTCCTACTTTTTTCCTTCCTTTCTTCCATTTCTCTCCCCCCTGCTTTCTTTCCACTTTTTTCCTTCCTTTCTTTCATTTCTCTCCCCCCCATCCAGTTCTCCAACATTTAGTGGGTTGTTCTGTACCAGGCCATCTACTTGGCACTGTGGATATGAGATGATTAAGGCACAGTATCCGCCGAAGCCTAGCAGGGGAGACAGATAGAATGACTAATTGTCCTCCAAGTCCAAGTCACAAGATTACTGTGAAGGTGTGTACAGGGTGATGGGTGAACCCAGCCACCACTTTGCCTTGGCAGGTGGCAAGCAGGGGGCCTGAGCTGGTCCATGAGGGTTGAGTTGAGGTTCTCTAGAAAAAGAAGGGCTCGCTTTGCTGTTATTGCCTTGTGAGAGATCAACTTCCTTCTGACAAGCCCTGAGCAAGGAAGAGACAACAGCTTTGCAAACAAACACCTCATGTATTATTTCCTCTGTTCTCCTCACATATTTCGTCTCCTCCCCTGAATGATATGCCTCCCTGTGTCACTTAATTTCCACAGGAAACTGGAAAAAGCAACATCTGTCTAAATTTCCCCTAGCTTGCTCCAGATTTCCAGGGTCAGAATGTGGACCCTGGGAGACACGGTCTCCGTGGGGTCAGAGGTGACAGCCCCAGAACTGGTGGACTCCCGCCGAGCCCCTGTGGCAGCCAGGCCGCCCCGGCGCCAGTTCCCTGCGCAATACAGATGTTCTGCTCGGCAAGGCTTTCACTGGGAGCATAATCAGTGGCTGAGGGGGCCCCTGGAGAGGGGAGTGCAGGCCTCGTTCCCACGGGCTGCTGCCCAACGTGGTTCCTGAGTTTTCTGTTCCTGGGAGAGTGGGTGGCCAGCAAATGCTCCAGCTCCCACACCAGTTGCTCCAAGGAAGCAACTTCCTCACATGGCCCCAGGCTTCCCCCAGCCATGGGGACATTGTTTTGTTCACAGCCCAGTGGTAATGGCATTTATTTAGGGGACACTTTCTCTTCTGCTACCCACAAGGAAGCAGCTCTGAGCAGGGGAAGGAGCAGAGATAAGCCTCTAGGGATCAGGTTACAGCCCTTGAAAAGCCACCTTCTCTCTGAGTCTCAGTCTCCTTACCTGTAAAAGAGAATGGGTTGGTCCAGGTGGCATCCAAGGGCGATGCATGGCGAAGGTGTGAATTTTGGAGGCCAGCAGAATCCCACCTGTGCCACTTGCTGCGCTCGTGGTCCTGCCTGGGTGGCCTTGCACCTCGCCAGCCTTGGTTTCCTCATCTGTGCATTGGGGAGGTGGGGCCAGGTCACCTCGAAGGGTCCTCAGGGCTTCATAATGATGGGAGCGTCTACCTTTCATAAGGAAGCTGAGGAAAAGGGTTTTATTCTCTCCTCGTGGCAGAATATTTCTAATTCTGTGCCTGGGGAAGATAAGCAGGGTCATCTCTAAAGAACTGGCCTCCATGAGTTCCCCTTCTGCCCTCTGCCCCCCACCCATGAGTCTCTGCAGATCAAAACACTATTTTTCTAAAGCAAGAATCAGATGACTCTTTGGGGCCTCCTCCCAGGTCTTGTAGGATCCAGCCCTCAGACACCACCCACACTGCTCTGCCCTCTCACTTTCTCTGGCCCCTTTCAGGCCCTTAAGTGGTCCAGCTGCAACCCCCTTGGCCCTGGCCCCAGTAGTGGTGCCAAGGGGTGGCTGGGGGTAGGGGTGGGGGTAACCCCTCCAGAGTCTTCCTCTGCTCCTCCAAGGCCACTCCAAAATCCTTGATCTAGGTAAAAGCAGGGTGCTGTTGGTATAGGACCATGCCACGTTCCCCAGGTTGCCCTTTCAAGATGCCACCCCCCCAGCAGGCCCCCACTACAGCGTTTTCTCTGCCTGGAGCACTCCTCCCCCTCTTTCAGATCTTAGCGTCGCCCATCACTCCCTCCAAGTGGCATTCATGCACATCCTGCTGGTCCCCCCTCGCTCTCCTGTCTCACAGCACCTGGTCCTTTTCTTCAGAGAACTCATCGCATTTGTAATTACACAGGTATCTTGTACTTACCTGCTTAATGCCTGACTTCCACTGAATTATAAATTCCAGGAGGACAGGGGTCATGCAGGTCTTGCCATACAGTTGACCCTTGAACATGAGGTAGGGGGCCGTTAAGGGAGCCCATTCCCTCTGGGGTCGAACATCAGAGTAAAACTTTACAGTCAGCTCTGGAGTTCCACATCCTCAGATTCAACCCACCATGGATTGTGTAGTTGTGTAGTATTTATAGAAAAAAAATCTGCATATAAGTGGATCTGTGAAGTTCAAACCCATGCTGTGCAGCGGTCAACTGTATTCCCATTGCCTAATACAGTGCCAGTAAATAGTTGACTCTCGATAAACAATTGATGAATGAGTGAATGAATGAATCACCCAGAGAATCTAGAATTTGGTGGCAAAATGATGACAATGGGAAGGCAAATGGTTGTAAGTGATGCTGTGGTACCTGCAGGATTGAGGCACTAGGCTTTGGCACCAACACTGTGGGTACAGTCCCAGCCTTGACACTTGGGTGTCTGGGAAGGCAAAGTCATTTTTCCTCTCAGCCCCAGGGAGAAGAGTGTCTTGAGAAAGATAGGAAGGTCCCCTGTGTTGAAATGTTTCTGAGAGGTGCAGGGAGGAAGCAAAAGTCTGAGACACGTCTATTGATTCCGCCACAGGTTGTGGTGACCTTGACAGGGACAGTTGCAAAGGATTGAGGAGTCAGAAACTAGACTGCTGGGGAGTTAGCAGGAGGTGAGGAAGTAGAGACTGTGACTTAATGCCTATTTCTAGACATTAGAACAGGAATGGGAAGAGAGGTGACATTACCTATTTCTTATCACACAGGATCACATCAAAATCAATTTGGAAAAGTTTCTGAATAATAAAAATGATTCATTTCCTGGATGGCTAGCAAAATATGATGCCTCAACTCCTTGTCTTACTTCTCTCAGAAAAGTAGGATGTCAGAGTTGAAGGGATCTCAAAGGCCGGATGTTCCAACACAATCCTCTCATTTGGTAGATGAGGCGCCTGAGACCCAGAGAGGGGCAGGGACTTGCCCAAGGTCACACAGCAGTTGAGGGTCAGAGCCAGATTTTAAACCCAGGCTTCTGTAGGCCCAGCCTGAGGTTCTTTTTCATATTTCATGTCTTTCTTTCCCCTTCCTTTCCAAACAGTCTTTATTGGCTCCAGGAAATGGGGAGGATAGTTATTTTTAGTTTATTCAAAATGAATAAAATGGGTAATTTTTTTCCCCATATATCAGATCCGAAGTATGTCTTATGTAAGAGCTAAATGGGATGAGAAACGGTTCCACAGTGAGAACAAAGATTCCTTTGAATATTAAAAGCTCCAGAGTGAACTCCAAATGGGCCCAAATGACTGGGACCAGCTCCTAGCCTAGCTGATTGCAGAAGGCTGTGCAGGGCCGTGTGTGTGTGTGTGTGTGTGTGTGTGTGTGTGTGTGTGTGTGTGTGTGTGTGTGTGTGTGTGTGTGTGTGTGGTGGAGGGGGGTGGGTAGCAGGCTCCATCTGTGGGGTGTGACTGCCTGAGCACCAGGACGAGCACCACAAACCTCCTCAATACCTCTTTATTATTATGATTATTTAAAAAATATTTTTAGAGCAGTTTTAGATTCACAGCATAATTGAGCAGAAGGTACAGAGATATTTCCCATATACCCTCTGCCCCTACACATGCACAGCCTCCCTCACTGTCAGCACCCAGCACCAGAGTTATGCATTTGGCCCTTGAACAACGTGGGTTTGAACTACATGGGTCTACTTATGTGTGGATTTTTTCAATAGCACATACTGTAGTACTATAGGATCACCAGATATGGAACCACAGATAACAGAGGGACCTTGGAGATGGAGGGCTGACTATAAGTTATACTCGGATTTTCAAATATGCACAGGGTCAGCGCCCCTAACCCCTCCGTTGTTCAAGGGTCAACTGTATATTTGTTGCAATGGAAGAACATACCCTGACACATCATTATCACCCAGAATCCATAGTTTACATTAGGGTTCACTCTTGGTGTTGTATGTTCTAGGGGTTTTGACAAATGTATAATGATGTGACCCTGCACCTTCTCAATACCTCTTTATTATTATTATGGTAAAACACACAAAAAAATTTACCATCCTAACCATTTTTAAGGGTACAGTTCAATGGCATTATTCACATTGTTGTGCAGACATCACCACTGTTCATCTCCAAAACTCTTCTCATCTTGCAAAACTGAAACTCTATGCCCATCCAACGCTAGCTCTCCATTATCTGCAGCCCCTGGCAACCCCCATTCTGCTTTCTGTCTCCGTGACTTTGATACTTGAGCTCTGTCACAGAAGTGGAATCCTACAGTATTTGTCCTTTTGTGTCTGGCTTGCTTCACTTTTAGTCCCTCTCTGCATGTGCTCCCTGCACCCCAATTCCACCATTAGAAAGCCTTACCTCTGGCAGAGGATTTGATTCTCTGCTGAGGAGGGGCACACGCCCTGGGAAGAAAACATTTCAGGCATTACTGGCACTTTTTCTTTAATGCCAATCAGTGGATGATTTCTTGAGAGCAGGTTTCGATGGGGGTAGGGTGACCCTGGTTGAAAGCACTAGGTGAAAAAGAGGGAGAGACATTAATGACAGAGAAAAAAGTTTTCCTGCCTGAAAAAAAATGTTGTTAGGATGATTATAAATGAACCTGTATAATTGTTTTTATAACATAGCCACCACCTAAATTTATGTCTCTGGGTCTGTTGGCCTCATGTCTTGCTCTGACTTAATTCCTTGGGGTGTCATGGCTGAGGCGCCCTCTAATGACTGCTAGTGATAATCACCTTAATACCTTTGTGTTTGGTTGCAGTCTATAAATTAGCACACATTTTTTAAAATTTATTTTTTTGATTGAAGTATAGTTGATTTACAATGTTGTGTTAGTTTCAGGTGTACAGCAAAGTGATTCAGTTATACACACACACACATGTATTGCTTTTCAGATTCTTTACCATTGTTTGTTATTACAAGATACTGAATATAGTTACCTGTGCTATGCAGTAGGTCCTTGCTGTTTATCTATTTTTTTATTTCTATCCATTTATTTGATCAAAATGGCAGTGGTGTGAAGAAGTTAGAATAGGACTTATTATCTCTATTTTTCAGGTGGGGAAACTGAGGCTCAGTGGGGTAGAGGGACCTTCTCTATTTGTTGGTAGAACTGGATCAAGAACCCAAGTCTTTAGTCCAGGGCTCTTCTCATGGCTCCACATTTTGCTGGCATTTATTAACCTAAAAATGTCTAAGGATAACTGTTATTTGCAAACGCATGGTCCTCTCCCCACCCCCACCCCCAGCCTTCCACTTGACCCAATCCTCCAAGAATGATGCATCACCATCCAGATGCTCAAATTAGAAATCCAGGAGTTGTCCTTGATATTTCCCTCTCTCTTGCTCCATATCCAATCTTCAGTTAAATACTGTGGTTTTTAATTCCTAAATATGTTTTCAGTATACCCACTTCTCTGCAGTTCTGAACCCGCATAGTCTAGGCCTCTATCTCTCACCTGGAGTTGGCCCTTTATATTGTTATTGCTGTCCTTTCTGCTCACCTGTTCCTCTGCGATTTCTTGGGAAATGTGGATTTGAACAATGTTAATCAGGTTTCTATGTTATAGGATTTCTCTTTGGTATGATAATCATGGTCACAGTGACTCTTCAGGGTGAGGGATCAAGCATTTTGCAAGCCCCAGACTTTCTTGGTCATTCCTGGACTCCTGCAGTCCATTCTCCCAGCTGAAGCCAAAGAGTTGTCTGCTAACTGCAATCTTGATCACGCTGCCTGCCCTTCCCACACCTCTCCTGCGACCCTGGCCTTTCTGCTTCTCTGACGTGTGTAGGACACACCGTCAGTGCCCCACGCAGACCCCTTCTCCAATCTCCTGCATCCATCTCCAGCTGCAGCAGCAGCGCTGACTGCTGACACCACAGCTGCCTCTTCTGGGGAGCCACCTACCAGGGAGGTCACATTCCCCCACCTTCCACAAGCATCTCCTAACCATGATCTGGGTGCGTTCACAAAAGGCCGCCCACCCTCACCTCGAGGAGAGAAATTTTACTGTGCAATTTATGCTCCCGAGCCAGCTGTGGATCAGGAACCAGTTAGACTTTACCAGAGAGCACCTCCTCGCTCTTGTTCTGCTTCCCTCACTCCTTGTAGGTTTTTCCTGTCCAGCACTCCCTGGGTACTTCCCTCTGTCAGCCTCCACCCTTCAGGAGCCCTCCCTAAGACACCAGCCGCCCCTCAGCCACCAGATGGGTCCTCGCACACTGTCTCTCACTCCCGTGCCTCATTCTCTCATAAAGCAGGTCTGTCTCCCCTATGGCGCTACCAGTTCCACCAGGGACCATGTATGTTTCTGTCCACAGCTCCATCCCCCATGCCTGAGAGGTGCTCAAGATTTGCCAAATGAAGTTAGAAAGCATCATAGATATCCAGAATGCCAATGAGAAGTATTCATAAAATATGGCAGGCAGCAAGTTAACATCTAGAATATATTAAAACTTTTACCAATAAGAGGAGGCAAATGTGATCGGACAATTCATGCACACGAATAGAGATGATTGCTACATCCGTGGGAAAATATGTTAATCAGAAAATAGCAAATTAAAACAATAGTTGAAAGAACACTTTTTGACTACTGTGTTACCCAAGGTTGATTCTTAAAAGAGCATCATGCTGATGAGGGGAGGAGGAACCAGGCATTCTCATACATGGCTAGTGGGAAGATAAGTTGGTACCACGTTAGAATATAGCTCGCTAGGGCAGAAAGTTTGTCTCATTCTCTGTGATCTCTCCAGTGGCCAGAACCATGCTTGGCACTGGGCACCAAATTAATATTTGTTGAACAAATAGAAGGCAATTTGGCAATATCTATCAAGAACCTTAAGTTCTTCATACCCCTTGGTTTAGTCATTTTACTTCAAAAAGAGACCCTTAGAGAGTAGGACAAAGATATTTGTATCAAGACATTTTACACATTCATTTATAAAATCAGAAGACTGGAAACAGCCTGAGTGTCCACAGCCTGATGACTAGTTAAATTAATTATGGCACATCCACGCTGATCAATCTGATGTAAATGATAAAAATGATGTATTTGAAGAATACTATGTATGTAGGATTAAGCTACTGACAAATGCTAAATGAAAAAATAATATAAAATTCTATATACAGTGTGACCTCAATTTTTGTTACAAAAAAAAAAACCTGAGTTGTTAATGGTGGGTTATAGTGATTTTTATTTCTTTGTTTTTCTCCTTATTTTCCAAAATTTCAACAATGAATATGTATTACTTTTATAGTCAGAAAAAAAAGCTTTGAAAAAGAGATCGTGGTTAATAACAAAATTGTGGGCATCCAGGAAAAGTAGAAATGACTGGTAATCTTATTTTTCCCATTAATACTTCATAACAGATGATTTTATGGTGGGTTAGGGAACATAGCCCCGATTGAATTAGTCTGGTTTTACTTAGACAACAATGAGAAGTAAATTTCGTGCTGTTGGAGCCACTTGGTATTGTTGTCATGTTCTTAGTATATATTTTTCCATGACCTGGAGAATCTTAAAAATATTGGCTCCACTTTTTAAAAGAATTTTGCAACTCGTTTGACTGGAATTGATTTCTCCTGTGGCTCCTCGGATCTGTAAAAGGCATCAGAATGCTACACGTTCGTTGACCTTTATTCTTTGCCTTGGCTAGAGAATTTCCCTATGGCTGGCTCAAGGTTTTCAAGAGGAAGGCAATTAAATGACCTAGCACAATTGCCTGCATTCTCAGCCCTGACCTTATCTTGATTAGGAGGAAGTGGATAGCTAGTTGTTCCAAATTTAGAGAATAGAAGAGAGCCAGATGTTTGAGACTATCACGGTGGAGGAAGCCTTAATTAACCCTTTAGGGCGTTTGTCCCACTCACCACTTCTCAGATATCTGTTTGTGCCCATCTTAACACAGAGCAAAGGAGTTTTGATTTCCATTTTCCCCTTCCCAAAAAATTTTTCCTGGCTTCTAAGTCCATGGCAAACCTCATGCTAAGTATTGAAAGGACTCAGACCACATCTGCTAGCTTACTATTATTATTATTATTTTTGGCCACATGGCACAGATTGTGGGATCTTAGTTTCCCGACCAGGGATTGAACCCCAGCCCTCGCAATGAAATTTCTGAGTCCTATCCACTGGACTGCTAGGGAATTCGCCTGCCGGCTTATGTTAAACCTTCATCATCTCTAAGATCAAGTCCAGGATTCAGAGCCTGGTAGTCAAGGCTCTTTACCACCTGGCCGCTCCCTCCTTCTACCATTCTCACTACAGTGAGAGAACAGCATTTAAGAGAGCAAACCACAGGCAGCTGACACAGATTTGGCCCCTAGGATAGTGGGGAGACAGACATGAAGAAGGAGAGTACATCCATCTGAGAGAGATCTGGGTTTGAAGACCAGATACGCCTCTTACTAGCTGTGTGATCTTGGGCAAGTTATTTCACGCCTCTGTGTTTAGTCATTTCCTATTAAAGGGGGATAATAATAATAATATTAACAATAATGATAATGTCAAATCCATAAGGTTTATATGAGCCTTATCATCATCATCATTGCATATAAATAAAGCACTCAGTACAATGCCTCCCACGTAGTTAGTAACTAATACACATTAATTCTTCTTTTCTCTTACTCATTCACTTGGAAAAAGTTTGCCGAGTTCTGAGTAGGTACTGGAAATTCAGAAGGGGATAATGCACAGCTTGACCCCAAGAAATCCATATTTTAGTGGTGGAGACTCAGTGGGAACAGGCCAACATAACCCAGCTCCAGATATCACATTCCAGAAACCCTGGTCTCCTTCCCTTTCCCAAACACACCATGCACCCTTATACTTTGTGCCTTTGCTCACCTGTTCCTTGTGTCAGAAAAGCTTCCCCTCCCTCCTCTGCCATTTGAAGACTTTCAAGATGCAGCTTAAATGGCATCAACATTGTGAAGCCTTCCTGACACCCAAATTATGACCTTGCCTGTCTCCACGGTGCTCTGCACAAACTTTCTGACTCTAGCCTTCCCCTTCTGTCAGGGCTGGTCAAATAGGAACGTCTCCCAATAGACTGGGAGCCTCTTGAAGGCGAGTATATGCTTGACCCATTTCCATGTCTCAACGTCAGCACAGGGCCAGGCACACTGTAGATGTTTAAGAAGTGTTTATTGGCTGAATGAGTGAATGAATGAATTAAAGGGCACCTGACATCATAGGAGAAACTGCTGCATTGACAGGGGAGACAAGGAGGAAGGATGCTTCCTTTCTGCTACGGTATTTTATCTGCTCTGCAGATAGTTGGGTCCCTCCTACTAATTCCGTCTATGGACAAGGATCAGTTTACTTAGTCATAGGAAACTTGGAGAAGGTCCATGTCCTCAGCAGTGTCTGCCTGAGGAAGCTGTCCTGAGTGTGGCTTTCAAATTTCTGACATTGTCAGGAGTATCCTGAAAGGGTTAAGACCTTGTCCTGTTGCTGGTCTTGTGCCGTTCCGTTCTCTTTTCACTGTGTGGGAGACTATTTAATTGGAAGTGCAGTTGCTAAGGCCAATAGTGCAACAGAAATAATTGGGTGTACAGCCACATGTGCTTTCAGGACTGGGACACAGAACTTTAATTTAATTCTAGTTTCCTCTATTTGTTGGGTAATCTAGGGATGACTCCTTCTCCTTTCTGGACCTCATCTATTAAATAGTGATTGTAGGAGGCGAGAGTTAGGGTGGTGAGACATTCCTCTCTAAGATTCCTTCCATGACTCTGATAAACCATGTCTGTAACTTACATGTTATCAGGTTGACCAAAAGCCCACTGACACTGAGTTGCTGGAAAGTGATGTGGATGGAGTTCTGGGAGAGTGTCCCAGTCCTTGTGAGTTCATGGCCATGGTTTAGGAACCAAAAGCTCAGAAATGCTCTGAAACCACAGATGGCCAAATCCACCCACTGGAAGTTCAGTACATACTTGCTCAAATTTGTAAGCTAAAAGCAGAATTTTTTGAGTTGTTGGGAGTATGCACGGCTAGATATAACCTGGTAGTGGGTGTGTGGGTTGGCTCATCCTAATGCGGGAGGCCTTCTCTGGGGCCAGTGCTGTAAAGTGAGGAGGCATCTCCCTGGCTAGCCCACCCTGGCCATCAGGATGTAAACATCCCTACAGTGAGTCTTATTCAAGCACCAGGTGTTAATGGTACCCTAAGGGAATTCTTTTAACTCACTATGTTATTGTTATAGAGACAACAACAGGGTCAGCTGAGAACTGAACCCACTCTCGGGTGTGAATTGCAGTATATACACTTTTTAAAAAACTTGAGATATTATCCACATACCATAAAATTTACCTCTTTAAAGTGTACAATTCAGTGGTTTTTAGTATATTCACAAAGTTATACAACCATCACCACTAATTCCAGAATATTTCATCACCCAAAAAGAAACCCCATATACATAGCACTCACACCCCATTCCCCTCTCCCCTTAGTCCTCAGCAACTGCTAATCTGCTTTCTGTCTCTATGGATTTGCTTATTCTGGACTTTTCATAAAAAAGGAATTTTATGACATGTGACCTATCATGTCTGACTGCTTTCATTTTAGCATAATGTTTTTGAGGTTCATCCATGTTGACTGTATACTTTTTGAACAAGTAAAATTTATATATGCATATCATCTTTCAGCTAGCATAGAGGCAAAACTATAGTTAGAGTTTGGTGAGATCTACCAGCCCATCTTCATAGATAAAGAACCAGGCTAGCTAGGTCCTCCTTACTTTATTATTCCAGTTCCATTTTGGCCTTTTTAAAGAATTATGTATATAGATCTTTAAAATTGAGTCAAATTGGTTGATATTTTCAATTTTTGTTTCATATTTGCCGGCAGGTTTAAGTATTTTCCCAACCCAAGATTATTTAAACATATATATGTATTTTCTTGTCATAGTTTCATGGTTTCATTTTTTCATTTATAACTTTAATGCATCTGGAATTTGTGAATGGTGTGAGGTAGGCACCTAATTTTAAGTTTTCCCATATGGTTAGCAAGTTGTACTACCAGACATCATTTTCTAATGATTTGGAAACAATAGCATTAGCATCTGCTACTTTTTATATATAGTAGGGACTGTTTAGGAGCTTTCTTTTCTGCACTAATCTGTCTTTTCTTCAGCTGCTAGCATGCTGTTAAATTTCTTGCCCTTTTATGATACAATTTAATATTTGTTAGGATGAGTTTATATTATCGTTTTAAACCATGCCTAGTTATTATCATATATTTATTATTCTAGTTTAGCCTTATTTGTTAAAATGACATATTTATTTTGTGTAATGTGTATTGCTATGTTATCAAAAATGTTAAATTCTGCCTTAGAGAACAATAGAAACAAGCAGCTGTGTAACATATTATAGATAAAGTTAGTAAAGCATGTATGGGCTGAACATAGATGGGAAGGACAGAAGGACCAAGGAAGCACTAAACATTCATGAGGTCTGAGACATCAAATATGTGTGACAGCTATAGCAGAGCTACAATATGAGAGCCACCTTGGTGATGACTGAGCAGAGAACAAGAAGGTCTGGGTCTCTGGAGTCCTAGAATTGCTGCTACACCAGCCTGGTCTGCTCCCTCCAACTTAGGCGAGAGTGGAAGACACTTCTATTTTGTTTAAGCCATGATTACATGAAACTGGACATACCCTCACTAATATCACCCCTAATTTCATTTTTGTATTTGGTTGTCTGGTTTAGGATTTGCAGAACAGTGTTAATAACACTGATGGGAGTGGGTATCCTTCTTGTTACTTATGTGAATGGAATGGCTCATTAAGCATCCCACTGGCTTTGATTTTACATAGAGTACATTTCTCACTTTAAGAAAATATTCTTCTCTCTTGATGATGATGATGATGATGATGATGATGGAATGTTGAATTTTCTCAAGTGATTTTTGTCACCTATCAAAAAAATTATGTGGTATTTCTGCTTTGCTATATTGATATGGAATTAGACTGATACATTTTTCTAAAGTTGAAACATATATGCCACTTCAATTTTCTTCTCTACCTCCTCTGTTCTCTTCTTCTATATGTAGAAGCTCTATTGCAGCTCTTGGCTCTCCAACTTTTCTTTCACCATTTTTATCTCTTTAACCATTTGCTTTGAGCTCTGGGAGAATTGTTCATGTTTGCCTTCTGATTTCTTGCTCCTTAAAGTGTGGTCCAGGGACCAGTGCATCACCTGAGAATTTCTTAGAAATGCAAATTCTTGGGCCCCATACCAGACCTACTGAATCAGAATCTGCATTTTAACAAGACTCCTAGGTGATGTGTGCACGCTAAAATTTGAGATGTGCTATAAAATCGCTCTTTCCAAGTTTCAGACTTTCCCCATTTATTATAGTAGTTTGATGATTTTAGTGTAAATTTGAAAGGAGAAATTCAGTGTGAGGCTTTGGGTCACCATTTGGGACCAGAATCCACAGGCTTTTTGTGGCAAGGTGTGGGGAAGGGCGGTCAGCTACTGTGTGTGATGACATGAAATGAAAATGACATCCCAAAGGTCATCAAAGTCACCATCAGGCATCATTAACCCAACAAGAAAGGATCCTTGTGTTGCATTTCTGAAGGGCAGTGTGTATCCCCTAGAGGGCTTTGCCCACACAGTTCTTTGACAAATTTATAAATGCCAAGTCGGATCCACATGAAAGCCTCTTGTCCTGAGCTTATAGAAGGGGAAAGGAGGGGTTCCAAGAGACTGGTTTGGTGTCAGGCATGAATTTCCCTCTTTTCTTGGTGAGTAGAAGACATTTCTACGGTCACTGATGTTCTTCAGGACCCCAGCATTGTGCCTGAGAGCTGCCTTGGAGGAGGTGGAGTATTCACAGACCTGAATTATATGAGTATTAGCATGTGGAAAGATTTCCCTTAATTTCTTTTAAGGAAAAAATTAATTGAATAATACCCAGTTCTCATCAGTCATGGCAGGATTGGCAGGAAAAGTCTTGGTAAGGCACAAAAAGCTATTGAAATGATTCTAAAGAACAAGAATCTTTAGGACAAATTGGCTCATTCTTTATTGCTGTCAGACCCTTTATTCCCTGGAGATGGTTGAAACAATACCAGCACATAACTCTCATTGTGGAATTAACAAACATCCTAGTTTTCTTAATGGTTTCATGAAGTTATTGTCTCAACAGGAAATTCTGGGCATTGTCACACATTCTTCTTGTTTATTAGTAGTAATAATAACTCTTTGCATCATAAATGGGCTCTAACCTTATAAGGCTTTTCCCCACAAAGTAGGTTATTTGGTCTTTCCTGAGAATCCGGTTAGACAGCAGGGTGAACAGGCGTTAATGTGCCCATTTCGTAAAAGAGGGAACTAAGGGTCCAAGGAATTAAAAAACTTTCTTAAGGGCATGATATACAGTAAATGGCAAACTCAGGCCTCAGACTCCTGTTTTCTGGCTGCAGGGGAGATCTCTAAAGCACATATGGCCAAGTGTCTTTCATCCTTAAGCTTCCCCATCTACTCAGTGATTTCTGCTTCTCTGCAGTGCCTGTACATATACGAAACATTGAGTACAATCTCCGTCCATGTGTAAAGTTCACTCTCTGCAGTTTTATGTTGAAATGCAATGTGTAACTTTAGTGAGGTTACAATCTTCAGATTAGATTCACATGGTCAGACATCTCTGGTTCTCTGTACACTGTTTAGATTTCCCCCACTTATGGCAGACCTTTGTTAAACTTCTGCTAAAGATCCACTCCAGTCCCAAAGAAGGTGAGATTCATTACAAATCAACAGGAACTGTTTATAAGTTATTTTTTTATTCCCTAAATTTGATTCATCTCAACTGATGGGAAGAGTAAAGTCATCTTATTTCTGCTCTTCTAGAAACTATGCTTCTATTCCTCATCTTTCCATTAAAGAACTTACCAAATTTCCCTTATGTTCCATTTATTCTCCCTTCATATGTTCTCTTTGCCTAGAATACCCTTCCCTTCTTCACTTCAACACATTCACCATTCTTATCCTTAATGGGACCCAGCTCAAAAGCTATTCCTTTGTGAAGCCTTTTCAAACCCAAAGTTAGACATACCTGTGCTCCTAAAAGCAATTTGAATGTATCTCTGCCATACCACGGGCCTATCACAGTCTGAAATGTACTTAATTTAGCTCCATATATACTGGAATTTCCACTAGATTTGAAGCCACTTTGGGGGCAGGAGTGACATCTTATTCCTCTTATATCCTCTGAATTTGGAACCTGACAACTGACAGGGATTCACTAAGGGTTGATCCATTTTCCTCCACCTGCTGGCTTTAGTGCACTGGGAATTCTTTTTGACCAGCTATCACTTTAGTTTTTACAGTCTAGGTGACAGGAAAGTCTTAAAGGAGGACTACTCAAACTGAGCAAGAATGAGCTATAATAGCTGATCCTTTTAAAGGACAGGAGGTACACTAAACTTGATTAATCTTGGATTCTGTTCCTTTATGTCTCCCAGGTTAGAGCCATTTTAGTGTAGAGTTCTTTTTATCAACATCCTTCATGATTTTGTCCAGGACCAGTCCACCTTGAGGGGTTCGGCATTTCTTTGGTACTAGGGCATTTTTTCCAACTCCTTCACAATTAGGGAATTGATACTCAATAGTTCTCAACCTTGGCTGTACATTTTAATCACTTAGAGAGCTTTAAAAAATACTGATGTGAAATGTTCATGGAATTCCCTTAAGTCTTTTGCTGAGTACTAAGCTGTACATGCACAGAGTGAGACTCTGAGAGACTTGGCAGGAAACAGCTACTGGAGGGTTACGAGGTCAACAGAGACTTTGGTAGTCTCACAGCACTGACAGATACTGGGTTTCTGACTAGCCATATTAGAGAGACATCACCAGATACACTGGATATTCAGTTGAGACCCCAGAAAGGCTGTGCCTTTCTGTCTTTAAAATAAAGGCAACTGCCTGCCAGAAAAAAAAAAAAAATGAGACTCTTTAAAAGGTGATAATCTAGACTCTCAACATCATATCCACAATGTCCAGAAAACAAACAAAAATTACTGGAAACATGAAGAAGCTGGGAAATGTGCACCAAACTAGAAGAAAGAACAGTTAGCAAAAACAGGTCCAGAGGTGATAAGATGATGGAATTAATAGATAAGAACTTTAAAATAGCTATTATCAATATGTTCAGTAAAGGAAGAGATGGACATAATGAATGAACAGATGGGGGAATCTCTAACAGAGAAATGGAAACAAACAAGCAAAAAAACGGAATAGAAATTTTAGAACTAAAAAATGTAAGATCTGGGGACTTCCCTGGTGGTGCAGTGGTTAAGAATCCACCTGCCAATGCAGGGGACACGGGTTCGAGCCCTGGTCCGGGAAGATCCCACATTCCACGAAGCAACTAAGCCCATGCGCCACAGCTACTGAGCCCACACTCTAGAGCCCGTGAGCCACAACTTCTGAGCCCGTGTGCCACAACTACTGAAGCCCGTGTACCTAGAGCCCGTGCTGTGCAACAAGAGAAGCCACCGCAATAAGAAGCCTGCACACTGCAATGAAGAGTAGCCCCCATTCACTGCAACTGGAGAAAGCCCACGTGCAGCAATGAAGACCCAACGCAGCCATAAATAAATTAATTAATTTAAAATATATATATATAAGATCTGAAATTTAAAAATTCACTAGATTGGATAATAGCAAATTGGACACTGCAGAAGGAATAAAGAGCAATGGAAAAGGTAAATATATGGACACAGTGAAAGACTTTTTTCTCAGTACTTCAGCCAGGTGATTGAGGTCATCATCAACTGTGAGAAGTCACATTAGCAGTATGTACCCTTGATATGATGTGATGAGAATGATACTTTATCTCTGTGGTCTTCTTCCTTAGAATTTATAACCCAAGTCTAATTGTGAGAAAAAACACCAGGCAAATCCCAACTGATGACATCCTATAAAATACCTAATACTCCTCAAAACTATCAAGGTCATCAAAAACAAGGAAGGTCTGAGAAACAGTCACAGCCAAGAGGAGATTAAGAAGACATGATGACTAAATGTAATGTGGTATTGTGTGTGGAATCCTGGAACAGAAAAAGGACATTGGATAAAAACCAAAGAAACCTGGGGCTTCCCTGGTGGCGCAGTGCTTGGGAGTCCGCCTGCCGATGCAGGAGACGCGGGTTCGTGCCCCGTTTCGGGGGGATCCCACATGCCGCGGAGCGGCTGGGCCCGTGAGCCATGGCCGCTGAGCCTGCGCGTCCGGAGCCTGTGCTCCGCAAATGGGAGAGGCCGCGACAGTGAGAGGCCCGCATAACGCAAGAAAAAAAAAAAAAAAAACCAAAGAAACCTGAATAAAGAGTAGACTTTAGTTAAGAATAAGGTACAAATAATGGTTTATTAAGTGTAGCAAATGTACCATACTAATGTGTTAATAATAAGGGAAACTGGGTTCAGGATACGTAAGAGCTCTCTTTACTACCTTTACAATGTTTTCTGTAAATCTAAAACTGTTCTAAAATAAAAAGTTTATTGAAAAAACTAAACTGACAATAACAAGTGCTGACAAAGATATGGAACAATTGGAACTCTCATCCATTGCTGGTAGGGATGTAAAAATTGCATAGTTTGGAAAACAGTTTGGGAGTTTCTTATAAAGTTAAACCTCTACTTATGGTATAACTCAGCAATATCACTCCTGGGTATTTAACCAAGAGAAATAAAAACATATGTCCTCACAAAGACTTGCATGTGACTGTTTATAGAGGCTTTATTCAGAATTACCACAAACTAGAAGTGACCAAAATGTCTATCAACTGCTGAATGGAGAAATAAATTGTACACATCCATACAGTAGAATACAACTAATCAATGAAAAAGGAAAGGGATACTGATACATACAAAACATGAATGAAAATCAAAAGCATTATGCAAGTGAAAGAAGTCAGTTCATAAAAGAGTACTATATCATTCTATGTATTCAATATATGCAATTCCAGAACAAGAAAAACTAATCTAAGGTAGAAAAAAATCAGAACAATGTTTGCATCTTGAGCTCTGGGGAATGATTAGGAAGGGGCAGCTGGGAACTTTCTGAGGTGATAGAAATGTTCCATATCTTGATAGAGGTGTAGGTCACATGGGTATACACATTTGTCAAAACACATTAAGATAAGTAGTTAAGATCTATAAATTTCAGAGGTATGTAAAAAGTAGATCTCATTAAAAAAAAAAAAAAGTAAAAATGCTGATATCTATGTCCCACCCCCAGAGATCCTTATTTTGGTGGTTTCAAATGGAAGTTTTGGGGTTTTTAAAGTCTCCCTCAACCAAGGTTAAAAACCTTGATTATAGGTACTTGTCTAATGATAGGATCCTTCATCATTCCTGTTTGCCATGTAGATTTCTCTCTCTGACTTTGATGTGTAGATCATGGACACTAAGTGTATGGATTTACATGCTTACCTGATGGTCGGGTCCACCTGGGGATGGCTAATTGGCAAGCATCAGGATGCCAAAAGGCCCAAGAAGAAGATAGGATCAGGACAGAGTTTCCTGAAAGCCCCCCCAGCTCTTCTCTTTCTGCCTCTTCTGAGAATGGTCCTGCTTATTCAGGGAGTGGATTGTTATGCTGATGGGAGAGGTAAACTGGAAGGGGACCAGTGGAGGTATCATTATGGAGCAGGGGGAATTCTTATTCCATAACAATTTTGGAAATTTTTCTGTCTTCAGTTAGCTGGTTTCACATACAACAAGGTCCCACTGGATTCTGTAATCCTGACCTTCATCCTGATTTTGTCCTCTTGGTAACTTCGGGCAGACTATAAAAAGAGAGAGAGCAGGACATGCCCATGTGTTGAGCACACGCCCTGTACTCTGCTGGAACTTTGCTTCTTTCCACTTTGGGGTTAACACTGTAACTATATAATTTTCCTATTAGCTATTTTTCTTCTTTTGAAGCTGACAGGCAACGCATTAACATTTTTAGGGCAAAAAAGCTTCTCTTAAAACTTTATCCAACATTTAATAATACTGTATAATAAAAACTGAAATGATAAATCCTAACAGTTATTCCATGGATGCTCTTTGTCTGATATGTATTTCAGAACACATGGCCAAAGTTTCTGAGAGGTCTCACTAATAACTAGAACTTTGACTAACAATTTCCTCTAGGGTGCACTAACAAATAAACACATAGACTTAGACACTCCCAACTGAAAGGAATTTTTCAGGTCACTAGCCCAGCCCTCTCATATAATGCCTGAAGAGCTGCTAAGTGGTACCCAGTCTCTGCTTGCACATGTCCCCAAACAGGGAGACTTATAAGACAATCAACATACCTGTGAGCAGTTCCAACAGCAAGTTTTTCCTGGTGTGAAGCCACACCTGCTTCTCTGTAACTTTTAGCCACAGAGAACATTGGATCGCTTTTTCTGTTTGCTCTCCATGAGCCTTTTCTGCAACAATTAAATATCTCCAATTGCTTAAAACAGCCCTCCTATGCTTTGAATTTGTCTGCACTCTCCAGCTCGCTTTCTCTTTCCCTCATGAGTCCTGGTCTATTTCCATTCATATCCAACACAATTCATCTGAAACAATGTCACCTGAGTGCCTTCTCAGTGCCAGGCGCTAGGCTTTGTGCTGTGGGGAAGACAGGAGCAAGTCAACCTTGGCCTTGTAAGACAGAGAAGGCTTGTCTGCAAAGGCCCTAGAAAACAGGCTGTGATAAGGGGCAGCAGAGAGGGACAAGTATCCTGTTTTCCCCCCAAATCCTCAGGCTCTCATCTTTTCATAAATTTATTTATTTATTTTTGGCTGCGTTGGGTCTTCATTGCTGCATGCTGGCTTTCTCTCTAGTTGCGGCAAGCGGGGGCTACTCTTCACTGCGGTGCCCAGGCGTCTTACTGCGGTGGCTTCTCTTGCTGTGGAACACGGGCTCTAGGCGCGTGGGCTTCAGTAGTTGTGGCACACGGGCTCAGTAGATGTGGCTCGCAGGCTATAGAGCACAGCCTTAGTAGTTGTGGTGCACGGCCTTAGTTGCTCCGCAGCATGTGGGATCTTCCTAGACAAGGGATTGAACCTGTGTCCCCTGTATTGGCAGGTGGATTCTCAACCACTGGGGCACCAGGGAAGTCCTCAGGCTCTCATCTTACAGTGCAGCACGTTGGCTAAAATATATGACTGTGCAAGCTCAAGGCATGATTAGAGTAGGCTGCTCATCAAATGTTTGATGAATGCAAGTCACTTCACTAAGTCTCTGTGTTCCAAATTCCTGGGAGAGAGTGTGATTGGCCCAACTTGGGTCAGAGGTCCTCCTGGCTCCATCACTTGTCTGCAGAAGGGGCTGCATCCACTGGTATGAAAAAGCCACACTTTCTGGGCTAGGAACAAGGAAAGTTCCATGAAATATGGGCATTTTCTCGATTTTATAGCTGGAGAAACAGATTCAGAGAGGTGAAGCGACTTTGCCAGAGTTACCACTTGTTAATGGCAAAATTGTGGTTTGAATTCTGGGCTGCCAATTGACTCCCTGCATTTACTCAGCAATTCTTTCTGGAACTTGTTTAGTCATTCGCTTATCTATTCATGTATTCATTCAACTAGAACTTCTCTGGCACTAACCATGGGCATGATGTGAGGGCAGCATGGGATACAGCAATTGGTCACATAGACGTGCCAGAGGGACACCCGTCAAGAGCATAAGAGAGAGTTCCTGCCCTGCTCAAACACATGGTTTTACTGGAGAAAGGAAACATGTGGACACCACAAGTTCAGGCATTGTTGCATGAAATGACTCCAGGAGTGACTGATATTTCAAGGCCTAGAAGATGTCAGAGTAAAGAGATCTCTGAGGACCAGGGTGGTTGAAGAAGGCTCCTATAGAGGCAGAACTCTGAGTAGGTGCCTGTGGATAAAGAGAGAAAGAAGGAAGAATCCCAGTAGGCAGAGAGTTGTGCTGATTCTGCCTCCGAGTATTGCTCATTTGTATCCGCTTCTCTCCGTTCCCCACTGTGCCCTCCCCTGGTCCGAGTCACCAGCTTCCCTTACCTGGACACAGCAAAAGCCTCCCTAGCCCGGACACAGGAAAAGCCTACCCAGCCTCGACACAGCAAAAGCCTTCCCAGCCTGGACACAGCAAAAGCCTCCCCAGCAGATCTGCCTCCCCCTTGCCTTGTTGTCCACGAATCCATTTTAAAATTCAATTGCCAAAAACTTCAAACGTATCAAAAGTATAGCAAACAATGCAAAAGTCACAAGATACCAGCCCTTTTGACTCAGTAGGTATTAACATTTCACTATATTTGCTTCAATTCTGTCTTGTATGGAACTATAAGATTATAATTTCAGCTAAATTCCTACCCTACCCCTTAACCCTCCGTCCACAGAGTAAATATTATCCTAATTTTGTGTGATGAATTCCCACATGTATTTTTATATCTTTTCTACTGATGATCCACAAACCACAAAGTATTAGGTTCATATCCTTTTGCAAGTTGCCTTTTTTCCCCCACTGCTCATTATATTTTCAGATTTGTCCTGATACATGGAGATCCAGTTCATTCGAATATTTAACCATCGAGTAGTATTCCAACGTATAAGCAAATTGCACTTTACCAAGTTGTCTGTCTACAGATGCCTGGATAGGTCATTTCCACTTTTTTACTATTACAAATGGTACGTCAGTGAATACCCTTACATAGACATGCCTCACACATGTCTCCTTGGGTAGGAACCAAGAAATGGAGTTGCTGGGTTAAGAATACCCACGTCTGAGAGGATCAGATTTTAAAAACAACAACAACAAAAAAAAACAAAAGGGAATATCCAGATCTTCAACTTTGCTAGGTGTTGCTTAATGGTTCTTTAAAACAGTGGTTCAGGCTACAGGTATACATCCCATTATATGTGAGTATGGGAGTTGCAGTGGCTCCACATCCTCATAGATGCTTGGTATTGGCAATCATTTTTTTAAAAATCTGATCCCCTCTTGCCATGGCAGAGGCATCTTCAAAATCATGCCTGACCACGTCCCTTCCCTGCTTATAATCCCTCCAATCCTCCCCCACTGCTCTCTATGCGTACCACCCAGATTCTTGCTCTGCATAAGCTAGTCCATGGCCACTTCTCCATTCTCTCCTACTCTAACATGCATGAGTGCATAAACACACACACACACACACACACACACGCACACACACACATGCGTGCACGTGCTGTGCTGCAATCAAACCAAACCATGTTTGTTCATGTCCCCTAACCTTCTATTGTCTTTGGGCCTTGGTTCAAGCTATTCCCTCTGCCTAGAATATTCTCTTCCTCTTCTTCAGAGGGCTGATTCCTACCAGATCTCAGCTTGATATTTCATCCTTTGGGAGGTCTTTGCAGGCATCCCAGGGCTGAATGGATGTCTTTCCTCACATTACCCCAGCACCGTTGGCTTCTGGCATCGCAGTTTGCAGTGCACTGTCTGATAGTTGCCTGTCTATTACTTCCCTGACCCTCTAGACTGTGGACTCAGTGATAGCAGGGCCTGTGTGGAGCTTCTTATGGGAGTGTACTCTGTGCCAGCCTACCTATTGAATGGATTTGTTAAATAATCCATGGGCAGGAGACAGGTCTTGGTGGAGCAGAGGTGGCAAGATGGAGGGGGCAGTTGGAAATCAGACTGGAGAGGAATTGCAGCCCTATCACCTTCATAACCCCAATTTCCAGGAAAGGAAACCGAGGCTCAGCCAGGTAACTGACCTGTCTAGAGTCATGCATTTAGTAAGTGACAGAGCAGTTTTGATTCCCAGTCTTCTGACTCCGTGTCCAGGCTCTTTGTTCTGCCCCTCAGCAGCAGCCAGTGGGAAGGAGCCAGTAGAGAGGGAGGGACAGGACTGCCAGGGAGGGAAGGCTGAGCAGGAGAGGGAGGCCTCAGGATCTAGGATGCAGGTGGAGGACTTGGCTCAGCAGATATGGCCCTGGATCCTCTGAGCCAGCAAGGAAGGAAGAACATTGGGCCAAATTTCCAGATCAGATACTTGTTCAGACTGTCCTGGGAGACTTGGGTGGGCCAGCCCTTCTCTGGGGAGGAGCAGACTTGTGGAAAGTAACTCAGCATCTCCCTCAGCACCCACCTGACCTGAGTGGCCTCTTCCTGCTGCATCAGGAGAATGATTTCTCAAGGTCCCCTCTGGTAAGAGTGAGACCAGAGCCAAGGACAGCTGGGAGGAAATAGGAGCGTAATGCAAACAGGCAGGAGCTGGCCCAGGGCCTAGGGCCCAAGTGGAGAGTACACAGGTCAGGTTCAGAGACTCATCCAGTTACTGCGTGTCTAGAGGAACTCACATTTGCAAGGGCAAGTGGACATCAGTAAAAAAGGGACAATAATACCCATGCCTCATGTGAGTATGATGGGGATTAGGTAAGATGAAATATGTAAAATGATTAGGGTAATGCTCAGCACATAATATCACTCAATCAACTGTAGGTATTATCTTCTTACAGGATTGTTGGGAGGAATGAACAGCATTATATGGTGGACAAACCTGTAAAACTGTGTGAGTGTTGGTGAGCAGTCTTTTTTCATCAGCAACTCGATAAATGAGTGTGGACGACGTGGGACATCCAGTGGACAGAGAGAAGGGGTGTGGGCTCGAGTGACCAATCACCCTCCTCCATTCCTTTGGTTTCTTCACCTGACGTCTGCATCAGAGACTACACGAGTCAGTTCTGGAAACTGCTTAGAGATGGCACAGTCCAATCCTCCAGCTTCACACAAGGGAAACCAAGGCCTGCAGGGTGGAAGTGACTTGTCCAGGGCTGCAGACAAGGCATCCCCAGCTCAGATCCAACGCTGCTCCCTCTGTCCCCGCAGTTAAGCCCAAGCTCAGGACATGGCTCTTTCAGCAAGGTCAGTGGTTGGCTGTTCTTCCACAGTTGTCCACACCCACCCCTAAAGTCAGCGGGGCTCCTGCCAGCTCTGAGCACCTCAGTCTCCAAGAGCCCCCTGCCTTGATCACCCTCTTTCTATCTTCCCATAGAGGGCAGTTGAAAGTAATTGAAAGCTACTTCCAGCTCTGTTTTCCCCTGCAGAGCTCTCCTTCCCTGGGCCTCTCTTGGAGAGCTCGGGAGCAGGTCAGCGGCATGTATACACCTGCTACCTTACCCAAGGTTCCTTCAGCATCGGGCAAGTGCAAGCATTTCCCTTCCCCTCAGGCAGAGCCCCCTCCCTCTTTCCTTTTTTTTTTTTTTTTTTTTTTTTTTTTTTTTGTGGTACGCGGGCCTCTCATTGTTGTGGCCTCTCCCGTTGCAGAGCACAGGCTCCGGACGCGCAGGCTCAGCGGCCATGGCTCACGGGCCCAGCCACTCCACGGCATGTGGGATCTTCCCGGACCGGGGCACGAACCCTTGTCCCCTGCATCAGCAGGCGGACTCTCAACCACTGCGCCACCAGGGAAGCCCCCTCTTTCCTTTTTAAAATGACACCCCCGACCACACACACCTTGCTATTGAACTTGCCCATCTGGCACACACAGAAGCTCATTCTGAAGGACCTTGAGTATGTGTTCCTGTTACACAGGTGGGATTTCTCTACTGAAAAACAGTTGCAGGAGAAAGCAGATAACAAAATTCCAGGCCTGTTAAGAGCTCATTTGACCCCAAGGACAGGCTGATGTCCGAAAGGCAGATTGAGTAACTGAGCTCACACCTTACCAAACCGTTTGGATTTTACTTTCTGGGTAAAAAGTTATCAGTCTGTGGCCACCACAGTTACTTTGAAGACATGGACCATTCTTATTGCCTCTGGAAGGAAAGCCCCCAGTCCCTGCATCCCATTCCCCAAAGTAAGGAACACCAGGCCTCACCCATCCTTCAAGCCAGGAGAGCTGAGAGGCCAGCGTAGCACATGCTTGTAGAAATGGAAGGAGGAAACTAATAATATATGTTAAGAACTTGCTATGTACAGATGTGGTCTTAGGCCTTTTACATATACAAGCACACCTGGGAGTTATCTCGGATTCAGTTCTAGACTACCACAATAAACAGAATATTGAACTAAAGCACGTTACACAAATTTTTTGGTTTCCCAGTGCATATAAAAGTTAGGTTTACACTACACTGTAGTCTAGTAAGTGTGCAATTGCATTATGTCTAAAAAATGTACATACTTTAATTAAAAATACATTATTGCTAAAAAATGCTGACCATCGTCTGAACTTACAGCAAGTTATAGTAGTAACATCAAAGATCACTGATCACAGCTTGGTGCTTTGTGACCACCTAGAGGGGTGGGATAGGGAGGGTGGGAGGGAGGCTCAAGAGGGAGGGGATATGGGGATATATGTATACATATAGCTGATTCATTTTGTTATACAGCAGAAACTAACACAACATTGTAAAGCAATTATACTCTAATAAAGATGTTAAAAAAATGATCACTATAATAAATATAATAATAATGAAAAGGTTTGAAATATTGTGAGAATTACTAAAAATGTGACATAGGGACTTTTCCAGTGGCACAGTGGTTAAGAATCCGCCTGCCAATGCAGGGGACATGGGTTCGATCCCTGGTCTGGGAAGATCCCACATACTGTGGAGCAACTAAGCCAGTGTGCCACAACTACTGAGTCTGCAGTCTAGGGCCTGCAAACCACAACTACTGAGCCCATGTACCACAACTACTGAAGCTGCATGCCTAGAGCCCATGCTCCACAACAAGAGAAGCCACCACAGTGAGAAGCCCATGCACCCCAACAAAGAGTAGCCCCTGCTCACTGCAACCAGAGAAAGCCTGCACACAACAAGGAAGACCCAACACAGCCAAAATTTAAAAAATAAAAAATGTAACATAGAGACACGAAGTGAGTAAATGCTGGAAAATGGTGCCAACAGACTTGCTCAACGTTGAAGGGTTACCATAAACCTTCAATTTGTAAAAAAAAAACACCATACCTGAGAAGTGCAATAAAGTGAAGTGCAATAAAACGAGGTCTGCCTATAATATTATATGTGTATGCATTTGCATACAACAGCCCAGGGACAGAAAACTTTACTATCCCTGATCCCCAGAGGAAGAAAAGGAGGCTCAGTTGCCTGATGGCAAGAGTAATGGAGATCAGATCTGAACGTTGAACTCAGTCCTCTCTGAGATCTCTCCATCCTGCCTTTCTGCACAGTGATGACACCCAGAAAAAGTTGGTGCTGCCTTTTCAGAGCTGACAACACTAAAGGCCCTTGGAGCTGGTCTGGCCACCAGGAGCTTTCTGATCTCCCAGATGCCCCTCCTTCCCTCCAGTCTGTCCGGTTGATGTCAGCTGGAACAGTTAGAGGGCTGGCGCAGGCATCCAGAGGTGAATGCCCTGTCCTGGGCCAGGGGCTACTTGTTGGTAAGAGAGCAATGCTGCTGGCTCTCTGGGAGGGGAACCAACTGTGAACCTGGCTGACAGGACGTGCTGGCTGCACAGGTTTGCCTGGTATTGGAGCCAACGCGGTTGGTCGCAGGGAAGTTGATGAAAATAATCAGCTGCAAACTGCTCAAAAACAAACAGACTACGATCCAGAGGTTTGAATAACAGCCCCCTCAGCCAGATGCCTGCAGGAGCCTTGCCAGCGAGAAAAAATGATCTCCCACCCTGAGTTTCCTCCTTGTTCTGGACCTTGTTCTCTTTGGACATCATTGGCTTGCCGCCCCTTTCATGCGCCAGACACCCAGAGTCTTGTGTTCAGGGAGCTTAAAGAAGCTTTCCCGAGATTAGGACTTGGGGACAGGGAATCCAGGCAAAGAAGTGGCTTTCTTGTCCCAGCATGAGTCACCCTAGTTCACAGCTGTCTTCATGTGGACCTGGAATGCTGCTTCCTCCTCTGAGGACACTCCCAAGAAGCCCGGGACCCTTGTGGGTGCAGAGCAGGAAGTCATAAGCAGGACCGCTCTGTGTGGGGCAAGCCCTCTGGATACCCTAGTCCTCGCCAAGAGACTGTCATGTCTGAGCTATTGAAAAACTGAATGCTAGCCTGTTTCCACATTAAATTGCAACCACCCCTGGAGCGAATGGTGGCCAGTGTGTCCTGCCAAACTCAGCCTCCCTATGGCTCCAGTAAGAGCATCGATGTAAGAGTAAGGCCAGTGTGGGTTTGAATCCTTTCTCTGCTACTAGACATCTTCTTTGACCTCTCTGACTCTCAGTTTCTATGTCACTGAGTTTTAGTGAGAATAATAAAGAAATTATATTTTCAACGCATGCAGCACCGTATCTGGCACATAGCAGGCATTCGGTAAACCTTAGGCAGCACAGTATCTGGCACATAGCAGGCACTCTATAAACACTGGTTTCCTCCCTCCTAGCCCTCTGGTCCAGAGCCTTTTGGTACTAATATCTTCTATTACCCACTCCTAAATGCTTTCACTGATCCATAATCTTAATATTTCATTCTTGGCTTTTAGCAAAGTTCCAGGTATAATCCTGGCAGTGTATAATTACATGAAGTCACATCAGTCTTATTTAACTTACAAGTTTACTTAGAACTTTCCTCCCCTATAAGAGGTAATGACATTTTAAAAAAATCTTAACAAACAAATCTATGAATTTGTATTAAGATTATCAAACATATTAGTCAGGGTCAGCTGGATTTTGCTGCAGTAACACACACCTCCCAAATATGAACGGTTTAAAACAGCAAAAGTTCATTTCTCCCTCAAGCTATAAATCCACTGTAGGTTGGTGGAGTCTTTGCCCAACACTGACCTTTCTTAGATACTCAGGGTTCATCATCTGGAATGTTGTTGGCCCCTGCAGCTGGGGGAGACGATGAAGAGTTGCTTAGCACTTAGCAGAACTGGAACGCCTCAGCCCTAGCACACATTACTTCACATCCATTGGCCCGAGCAAATCACATGATCTCACTTAACCTCACGGGAACAGGCACATCCAATCCTATTGTGTTAAAGGTGGGAGATAATTGATGAACAACACTACTGTCAACCACTTGGAAGCTCAATGTTTTAAGAAGATTGGAGGAAACGCTGCAGGCAGGCAGAAACACTGAAATTCCACCCCTGCCATCCATCACTAGGGACTTGCTAGTCATTTGAAAAGTAGAATGTGCCCAGACATTTGCATAAAGAAGTTCCTTTTGTTCCTCACTTCATTCTATTTCCTTGGTCCTCAATTTCCAGTGTGCATAAGAATGATTTGACATTGCATAACATTGTATATACAATCCTAAAGTTTTTTCGAAGTGTTTTAAACATAGGCAGTTTTCCCCTTCTGTGCTGAATTTAGAACCTGACCTATTGAGGATGTGACTCTGTAGTATTTAATTAATACTAGTGCCTGACTTTATTGTTTTTTTAAAACCAGTTTATTGAGGTGTGATTGACATACAAAGAGCTGCACAATGTAATGTATGCAATCTGATGAGTTTGGAGATAAGTATACATCCATGGAACCATCACCACATTCTATGCCATAAACATGCCAATCACTTCCAAAAGTTTCCTCCCACCCTGTTTAACTGCCTGAGTCTAATTGTTCCAATGTTTCATTGCTTTCTTCTCTTCTGTGCTTTACTTATGCTCTGAGGGGCCATTCCATCTCTGAATCCAATGGCAATTAATATTTTTTTTTGATTTTGTGTATGTACTTGACAATAAGAGTTTATAAGAACTGATCTGTACCCAAAACTCTAAAAAAGTCTTCTACACATATGATGTCATTTAGTGATTCTCACCATAACCCTAAAGAATTTGTTTAGTAGTGGAACATTTCCATTCTATTGATGAGCTAATGGGAGCTCAGAGAGGCTGAGTGACTTGTGCAAAGACACACAGTGCAGATGTGTTGAGGTCAGGTTTTTGAGCTTAATTCTGTCTGCCTTCAAATTCCGCAGGGCCACTCTGGACACACAACGTTCCGGAACTTGGACATCCAGGAATTCCTGTCAGTTAGGCATTTATTCACAGAATAAACATTTCCCTGAAGAGCTCTCCACAGCTGGCCAATCGCATGGCCCTGCCACATTTCGATCTAGGTGGTGAGATGCCCATTCGTCTTCGAGGTGTGACGCGTGAATTGAACTGTCAGTGTGTGATATGTGTGTGTGTGTAAGCTGGGTTCTGTTGGGGGGGGGCGTTGTGTAAGCCTTCCTTGATGTGCAGGGTCACCAGGTAAAACACGGACATCCAGTTAAATTTGAATTTCAGATGAACAACAGATTTTTTTTTAGCATAGTAAGTCTGTCCCATGCAATATTTGGGACATTCATACTAAAAAATAATTTGTTGTTGACCTGAAATTCAGATTTAACTGCCACTTGGTGTTTTTTTTTTTTTTTTTTTTTTTTTATACACAATGTATTTATTTATTTATTTATTTATGGCTGTGTTGGGTCTTCGTTTCTGCGCGAGGGCTTTCTCTAGTCGTGGCAAGCGGGGGTCACTCTTCATCGCGGTGCGCAGGCCCCTCACTATTGCGGCCTTTTTGTTGCGGAGCACAGGCTCCAGACGCGCAGGCTCAGTAATTGTGGCTCACAGGCCCAGCCGCTCCATGGCATGTGGGATCTTCCCAGACCAGGGCTCGAACCTGTGTCCCCTGCACTGGCAGGCAGACTCTCAACCACTGCGCCACCAGGGAAGCCCCCACTTGGTGTTTTTATTTGCTAAATCTGGCAACTCCATCTACAGGCATGTGTGTCGGTATAAATGGGCTTACTCATTTATGTCTCATGTGCACCTGAGCACGTGTGTCTGTGCCTGTGTGTGTCTGTGTGCCTGTGTGGGTCTGTGTGCATGCGTACCCCCGCTGTGGAGGAATCAGCAGGTGGTTGGGAACAAACGGCTCTACCACCCAAAAGCTCATCTCCCACCAGGCCAACCCTACTGGAGCAAGCGAGGTCAGGATGGGCCAGGGAGCTTGGACCTTCTGCTGAGGGCAATGAGGAGCCATGGAGGGCTCTAGGCTGAGGAGGGGCAGCCTTAGATGTGTGCCGGAGACGTCCCTCTGGCCGTGTGGCGAAGAGGGCCTAAGGGGAGGGAGGCCTTGATGAGAGAGGACGAGGATCTGGCCTCAGGCCTTGGCAGTGGAGATGGAGGGAAAGCAGCCAGTCGCGGGACTTGTTTAATGTTTCCGCCGGGGCTGAAGGAGGGAGGAGTTGGCAGTGACACTCAGCTTTCTAGCTTGTACATCGGATGGACTGTAGGCTCCTTGAGGGTCTGTCTTGCTCCCTTCCTCCTTCTCAGTGTCAGGCATGGTGCCTGGCATGTAATGGATGCTCTCTGGGTGTTAATGGCATGAATACATGTGTGCAGGAATGAGAGAAATGGGAACCCAGGAGGAGGCGGGGGAGGAAGGGAAGGTCTGGGAGGTAGGCTGACCTCAGTTACTTGGGTCTGAGGTGGCAATGGGACTTCCCAGGGCGACGTCCAGCAGGCAGCTGGCCATATGGCCAGCTTAGGAAAGAGGTCCATGCTGGAGAAGCAAATTCAGGGGGTATGAGTGGGTGGAAAAGGTATGAAACCACCAGCTGGGATCAGCTCACTGCAGGACACAGTGAGGAAGGAGAGGGCAATGGTGAAAGGAGGAAGCTTGGGGTACAGCAGCATTTAAGGAGCTGGAAGCAGGAGTCTGAGAGGGTCAATGTTTCTCCCTCACTGGGCTGCTGGGGATTAAGGGAGATACCCATGGCCTGGCAGCTCCAGGAGGGCCAGGCAAGGGTGATACGTGGGACATTTAACAGGCACCAGCCAACAGGTGCCAGGTCTTTGGGCTCCCAGCTATGCTGGAGTCAACTCTGGAGTAGCTGGATCCTAGGGGAGTGAGGGGAAGGAAGGGAGGAGGACCTGGGCAGCTGGGGCAGGGAGGGGGCACTCGGAGGCTCAGGGCAGCTGCTCTGTAAAACAGAAACATGGAAATATTTTAACACGTAGGACAGTTATATAGGGATATCCTGGCTGCATGTCAGCCCTGGCGACTGACGGTATGTATGTATTTCATTCCTGGCTGTGGCCTTATGTTAGAATAGCGCCCAGCAGTGAGTAAATGATAGCTCACATCAGGTCCTCGCACAGTGCCTGGTGTATAATAGGCTCTCAATAAATGTGCTTCCCAGTCTTCTTTTCAGGGAGTAAAGACACCTCCATAGTAACAAGGAATTTCCTCCTCTGAGCACAATTTTTCTATTTTAGGGAATCAAATTTCCTTCCACTTGGGAAGACCTGTCTTTTCTGCCATTGAATTCCTGGGAATTTCAAAGGCACCAGGCTGCAAGCTCGCTGTGGCTCACGGGACAGTCAGAGCCCAAGTGAACAATGGCCCGATCTTGAGGGACAGCTCCAGTCAGGGTCACCCCTCTGGTAGCTTCCCCTTCCTTCCGACACAGCTTAGTCATTTTTCAGGAACCAGGAGCTTCTCCTGAGCTTGGCACATAATCTGTGCTGTGTAAGTGTTTGCTGTGATTATTTTTGTTATTACTGTCCCTGGGCCTGGTGTTTCCTCAAACTGAATCTTTTCTGTGACTCTAAAGCTTAGTTTATTTTATTTTATCCAAGCCTCAGACTAATACCTCGATGGCTGTGGATCCCCAAACAGGGTCATTTTGCAACAGCTAATTCTAACACAGTCTCTTTCTGGTGATTTTTAAACACTCACACCACAGAGGAAGGTAGGCGTCCTTCAAGAGCTCACTTAATTTAGATAAATATTTGGCCTTGTGGATATATGCAAACAGTCCTAAAATGTACCTTTTCCTAGGCATAGGGTCTCAAAGTGTTTTCAGGATTCAATGCATATTCATTCAGTTATCAATTTGTCCACTTAGTTGTTCCCACTGGAATGGCAACGAGGGTAGAGCTTTTTGTCTGTTTTGTTCACAGTTGTAAACCCAGAGTCAGAACAGTGCCTGCCACATCGTAGGTGCTCATGGCACATTTGTTGAATGAATGAATGAGTAAATGAGCATCTTCTCTGTGTCAGGATACCCGGCATTGGAAAGCCAGACTAGGACACAATCGCCCTGCTGTCCACGAGCTTGTGGTCTTGTAGAAGAGCTCTCCACTTCCCCCCCAACATCTGAAATTCAAAGCAGTTCAACACAACTCCCCGTGAGATATGTAAACACCCTGTACTGGTCACAGAAGCCTAACAGGAGGAATGACACTATTGTTGGGAATGCCAGTGAAGGTGTCCTAGAAGAGGTGGCATTTGAGTTGGGTTTGATTTCTGCAGGAGGAGTTGGCAGAAGGGAAACAGGATGAGCCAAGGTCCAGAGAGGGAAACATTGTCTTAGTAGAGGATGTTGCAGGAAGGCAACCTGGTTGGTGTAGGTAATTGTAATATAAGCTCCAGGAGGGCAGGGGCTGTGTCTGTCTTGTCCCTTGTTACATGACACTGCAACTGGCACATGGTAAATTGTAAACTGTAGCTTAAGAATGAATGAGTGATATGAGAACGGAAAGAAAAGATGGGACCTAGAAATCTTTTTTGGAGGTTTGTTTAGCACCTACAATGGGTTTCATCGTCCCCTTCCATCCTGTGTAGATGCTCGTGCCTAGAAGGAAGCTTAAGTTCAACCCCAATCACCTCTGTAACACCCCACCAAGGGGTCATGTACTTTTGGTTGGTATGCCCCTTAGTGATGGGGTGCTCACTACCTCCCACACAGCTGGCCCCTCTTTTGTGTACATCTGATTGTTAGAATAGCCAGCCTTACATCGACCACACAGAAGCAGAGAGGTGGCAGGGAAAGACCACTGAACTTGGCTTGGCTCCTGGCCCTGCCACGGACTCGTGTGGTCCCTTGGGCAGGGCTGGTGTAGCCAGTGATTACAGGTGTGGGCTCTGGTGTCTGACAGTTACTTGATGTGCAAGTAAGCTTAAATAAACTAAGCTTCTCCTCTGTGCCTTAACTTTCTTATCTGTAAAATGGAGATAGTAAGAATAGTATTTTCCTCATAGGATCTTTGTGGGGATCCTTCTCAGTACCTTATTAGCAAATTAGTAAGTACTCAACTTAATTAACCATGATTTATAGTGTTATCACCTCCTTTCTGGCTCTCAGTTTCTTCCTCTGTATAATGGAACTTAGAACCCCTGCCTTGGATGTCTCAGGCGGTATGTTTGACGAGCCACAGAGAATGGGTGAAAGGCATCTACAGAGGGGAGGGTTGTGTGCTCTTCCCGCCAGCTGTGGTGTTTGCCATGGGAGACTTCACCACATGGCTCACCCCCCAAATCACTCCCACCCCACCCAGAACCCGAGCTTTCTCTCTACCTTTGGTAGCTAGGTTTCTGCTTCTTGCCATCCCATATCTTGACTTCTAAGATGTATATTTAGAACAGGCCTGCAAGGAGCAGAAGGAGGAAATGAAGGAAAGGAAACAGGCAAAGTTCTCTCTCTCAACAAGTCCTTGGGGGATTCAGGACTCAGGCCCCTTTGCAAAACAGGCTCACCCAGCCTTTGAAATAACCACTTCCTTCTCTCTTGACCTTTTCAGATCAGAGAGGTGGGAGGGAGTGTGGAGGTTCAGTTCCCAGATGCGCTAAACAGGAGGCTGCAGGCTTTCCTCTGATGTGCCCCACTTGTCCAGGGGCCCTGCCCCTGGGAGACAGGGCTCTGGGCTGTGGCCGCTCCTCCTGGGGTCTGCATTGGACTCGCCAGTGGCCCAGCTGCCAATGACTACGCGGGTTTCTTTGAAGAGGTTTGGCTGACCTTCAGCAGAGCTGAGGTATTGTCAGAGCTGGAAGAAGTGTTAAGACTTCAGGGCAGTAGTTTCCAGGCTGGGGGTCCCTGGGTGTTGGGTTCCTGGGACTATTTCCAGTTCTTTCAAAATCCTAAAAGAGGGCTTCCCTGTTGGCGCAGTGGTTGAGAGTCCACCTGCCGATGCAGGGGACACGGGTTCGTGCCGCAGTCCGGGAGGATCCCACGTGCCGCGGAGCGGCTGGGCCCGTGGGCCATGGCCACTGGGCCTGCGCGTCCGGAGCCTGTGCTCTGTAACAGGAGAGGCCACAGCAGTGAGAGGCCCGCATACCGCAAAAAAAAAAAAAAAAAATCCTAAAAGAAAGAGTCCATAGTTCCTGTGTGAGGGCTCATAGGCTCCTAATAGTGTCAGGTGTCTCCGTGTTTCTGAAGTCAATTCAGGGTGGTCCCTGTGCACCCTCGTGTTTGGAGAAAATAATAACAGCTTTTTATTGAGCTTCTCCTCTGCCAGGAGCTGGACGAAACCCTTCACACATCGTCTCAGTGATCTTCAACCTGGTAAGGTGGGTATGCTTATGATTCCTATCTTGCAAATGGAGAAACTGAGGGTCAAAGGGGCTAAGCAAGCTGCCAGAGGCCACACAGCCAGCCAGGATTCCAATCCAGACAAGCTGGTTCCCAGTTCCACCCTCAATCACTAGGATAGTCTCCTGGAAGCTCTGTTACGTGTCTCTGAATATCGCAAAAGGGGCAAACACATTCGTCATTACTCAGGAAAAGTACTGGCAGGGAAGATTTTTGGATGCAAGCACTCGATGTAGGAGGAATAATAACAGAGGTAGTGGGATAGTGCGAACCAGACACCTTGTGTTGGCTTGTGTTGTAGAACTAAGGCCCAGTGAAGTGAAGGTCTCGCCCAAGGTCTTCTTGTGAACTGGCAACTGGGATGAGAACTTGTTTTATTTCAAGTGGACTCCTTGGGCCTAACTCCAGAGCGACCTTGGCCAGCCAGGAAGCAGGCCAGCAGTGGGTTTTTCCTGAGCTAGTGGCGCATACCTTTGATGGCATCGGCCTGTGGCTCTACCGGGCAGAGTCTCTGAGCTCCCCCTGTCCCAGCAGGCTGCTCCCTGACATGGGACTGACCACAAATCCTGACTAATTGTCCACCAGTCCCCACCTGCCTCCCACCAGCTGTACAGAGCTTTGGCCTTGCCAGACCACAGGGCTGCTGAGTGCTGGTGGGGGCCGGTGGTATTCGTCTTCAGCAAACTCTTCCCTCACCACCTCTGTGACTTCCAATTCCCTACTCGTGCACGTACTTTACAGTTCGCAAAGTGCTTCCACATCTATTAGTTCATTTGAGACTCAAAGCTGCTCTGGGAGCTGGGCAGGGCAGGGACAATGTCCCATATTATTGAGGAGGAAAAGGAAGTTCTAAGAGGCAAGTGCCTTGTTCAAGGTCATACGCCCAGCTAAGAAATTTTGGAGCCAGAAGTTGTAGCTGAGTCCACCCAAACAGCCTCACCCCTTTAAAAAATGAGGACTCTCAGGGAGCAGTGATGAGTAAGGTGCTAAGCTGGGTCCTGCAAAGCACTTTATATATAATTAACAGCATCACCATTAACCATATCTTTCTCTCCGCAGTACACAAATACCAGTACCTCAGTTAAAACAGTTAAACCTGTATCAACTAAGATTCCAGTCCTGCATTCTGAGAACTCATTATGTGATGCAAATACACAGGTGTTCAAGTCAGAAGTGGTTTCTGTCTCACTGTCACCCTGGAAAGACGGTTCATCGTCTGGGTCTTGGTTTCTACAAGTGGACAGAAGGTAATGATAACACTTACCTTGCTTCTTATAAAAATGAGTGGGACCATTACATACAAATTTCTTTCTTTGTTTTTTTTTTTTTTTCTTTTTTTGCGGTACGCGGGCCTCTCACTGTTGTGGCCTCTCCCGTTGCAGAGCACAGGCTCCGGACACACAGGCTCAGCGGCCACGGCTCACGGGCCCAGCCGCTCCGCGACATGTGGGATCTTCCCGGACCGGGGCACGAACCCATGTCCACTGCATCGGCAGGCGGACTCTCAACCACTGTGCCACCAGGGAAGCCCCCATACAAATTTCTTTACGAAATTTTTATACGACTGTTACACATGACAATGAATTTTCATAAGCAGGGAAGGCAAGGGAAATTTACATCTATAAGCTAATGATTATTAAGTGCTTCTTGAGTAATTTACATGGATCATGCCATTAATTTGAACAATGGCCTTTAGGAGGCTAGTACCTTTATTATCTCCACTGTATACATGAGGAGACTGAGACGCAGAGATTTTACGTAACAGGTAGGAAATGGCAGAAGCAGGATATTAAATCTTGGTAATTTAGTGCCAGCAGGTAAGCATTTTAACTGCCCAGGTGCCTCAGAATCACCTGAAGGCCTGGATAAAACACAAATTGCTAGGCCTCACCCCAGGGGTTCAGATTCAATAGGTGTGAGAATTTGATTTCTAACAAGTTCCCAGGTGATGCCGATGCTGCTGGATCAGGGGCCACGCTGTGAGAATCCTGTGCCACACAGAACTCTCCTGGTACTTCCTGCCATACAAGTGGCCAAATCAGGACCTCTGAGGCCTGTTTGCAAGGTTAGCTGGACATCCATGCACTAGATACTTGATTTATATCACAAGACATATGTTATGCTCATGGACAAAGTAGATGTGGAGGCTGAGGAGGTCCTGACTCCTTCAGAAACCAAGTTAGAGAAGTTGCCCAGTGCCTGATGGCCCTGCAGTTGCCAGAATCCTTGTAGCTGTGGCTACTCAGGTCCTTCCCCAGAGTTGACCAGGGGGAAGGAAGGCCACTGACTGAGGAAGGCACAGAGAACAGATTCACAGTCTGCTTCCTTGGCTCCCATCAGTTTTGCTCTTTAAGCTGGTCACAATCCCAGATTTCAGAAATCATCTATGAATGGAGAGATAAGGCATAGCCTGCGAAAAGAGAAAGCACAGACCAAGAAGATTTAATTAAGATTAATTAAACTTATGTTTTTGAAAGGGAATAAGAAAAAGAACTTTAGAAGAATACAAACATTTCAGAAAATAGGGGTTGAGCCAAAAGCAGGGGTCATGGGTAGAAGAGAGTAAAAAAATCAAGACATATGGATATCCAGTTCCGGAATTCTATATATTGAGAAGGCCATGCTTTCTCCACTAAACAACCTTTACAGCTTTGTCAAAAATCAGTTGTCCAACCCTCAGAATGGGAGAAAATATTTGCAAATGAAGCAACTGACGAAGGATTAATCTCCAAAATATACAAGCAGCTCATGCAGCTCAGTATCAAAAAAAACAAACAACCCAATCCAAAAATGAGCAGAAGACCTAAATAGACATTTCTCCAAAGAAGATATACAGATGGCCAACAAACACATGAAAAGATGCTCAACATCACTAATCATTAGAGAAATGCAAATCAAAACTACAGTGAGGTATCACCTCACACCAGTCAGAGTGGCCATCATCAAAAAATCTACAAACAATAAATGCTGGAGAGGGTGTGGAGAAAAGGGAACCCTCTTGCACTGTTGGTGGGAATGTAAATTGGTACAGCTACTATGGAGAACAATATGGAGGTTCCTTAAAAAACTAAAAATAGAACTACCATATGACCCAGCAATCCCACTACTGGGCATATACCCTGAGAAAACCATAATTCAAAAAGAGTCATGTACCACAATGTTCATTGCAGCTCTATTTACAATAGCCAGGACATGGAAGCAACCTAAGTGTCTGTTGACAGATGAATGGATAAAGAAGATGTGGCACATATATACAATGAAAGCCATAAAAAGAAACGAAATTGAGTTATTTGTAGCGAGGTGGATGGACCTAGAGTCTGTCACACAGAGTGAAGTAAGTCAGAAAGAGAAAAACAAATACCGTATGCTAACACATATATACGGAATCTAAAAAAAAATGGCTCTGATGAACCTAGGGGCAGGACAGGAATAAAGACACAGACATAGAGAATGGACTTGAGGACACGAGGAGGGGGAAGGATAAGCTGGGACGAAGTGAGAGAGTAGCACTGACATATATACACTACCGAATGTAAATAGATAGCTAGTAGGAAGCAGCTGTATGGCACAGGGAGATCAGCTCGGTACTTTGCCGACCACCTAGAAGGGTGGGATAAGGAGGGTGGGAGGGAGATGCTAGAGGGAAGGAATATGGGGATAAACATATGCATATAGCTGATTCACTTTGTTATACAGCAGAAACTAACACAACACTGTAAAGCAATTATACTACAATAAAGATGTTAAAAAAAATCAGTTGTCCAAACTGAATAGCCAAAATAATCTTGAAAAAGAATCAAGTTGCAGGACTCAAACTTCATGATTTCAAATTTACTACAAATCTATAGCAATCAAGACTGTGTGGTATTCACATACGGATAGACATATATATAAGGGAACAGAATTTGAGAATCTAGAAAGAAACCCTCATATTTATGATTAAATGATTTTCTGCAATGGTGTCAAGACTGTTTAATGGGGGAAAAATAGGGTCTTCACCAAATGGTATTGGGACAACCGGATATCCACATGCAAAAGAATAAAGTTGGATTCCTGCCTCACACTATATACAAAAATGAACTCAAAATGAATGAAAACTATAAGACTCTGAGAAGAAACATAGGGGTGAATCTTTGTGCCCTTGGATTAGGTAATGGGTTATCTCTCCATTTATTTCGATCTTATTTAATTTCACTCAGCAATGTTTTATAGTTTTCAGCACAGGTCTTTCACATCTTTTGCAGATTTATACCTAATTATTTCATATTTTATGCTATTATAAATGACATTATTTTTACATTTTAAATTCCAATTTTTATTACTAGTATATAGAAATAAAGTTGATTTTTGTACATTGATTTGGTATCCTGCAGCCTCACTAAACTCACTCCTTAGTTCTAGTAGCTTTACTGTAGATTCCATCAGATTTTCCCCATAGACAGTCAGGTCATCTGTGCATAAAGGCAGTTTTACTTCTTCTTTTCCAATGTGGATGCCTTTTGTTTCTTTTTCTTGCCTTAATCAACTAACTAGAGCCTCTGGTGCAGCAAAGAATAGCAGTGAAAGTAGACATCCTTATCTTGTTCCTGATCCTAGATGGAGAGGGGCATCTTAATAGTAAGTACGATGTTAGCAGTGGGGTTTGTGGAGGCCCTTTGACAGAAGGAGGAAGTCCTCTTCTATTCCCCTTCAATTCTTAATTTGCTGAAATTTTCATCAAGAATGGATGTTGGATTTCATCAAATGCTTTTTCTGTATCTACTGATACAGAAAATACAGTGATCACAGATGGGAGAGGGTCCAGACTCAAGAGTGGCCTCTGTTTCTCTCAGAATGAAGGAAACAGGGAAGAAAGGGCCCTGCCCAGTGAAAGGAGCCTGTCTAGGGGAGCTGGGCTTGCCCCATCTCTGCTCTGCACCCCTCTCCTTGCCTGGCATTCCTAGAGGTCAGATCCTGGCCCGCGAACTCCAGAACCAGTGCTCTTTCCTCTACACCAAACTGTCTAAAGACTTTGACTCCGGAACTTTGAATGGTCAAGGCCCCAAAGATGGATGGCCCCTCAGTAATATAAAATAGTAGCAGCCATTTACAGAGCACTTTTGGAATATCAAGAACCAGGGCTGGGACGAGGGTGAGGTAAGTGAGCCATCTCTGGATGCAGAATTTAAGGAGGTGTCCGCAGGACTGTAGGCACCTCATTCGCTTCACCCTAATCCCAGCCCTGCAAAGAACAGTGCTAAACACTCTACTTGCATCCGTTCCCTTAATCCTCAAATGAGCCTACAGTGGTAGGCTATTATTCTTATTTTTTGCAGAGGAAACAGAGGACTTACCTGAAGAGGTGAAGTGACTTACCTGAGTGATAAGTGGCAGAGCTGACTTGGAAGCTCCGAAAGCCTGTTCATGATCCATCTGTGCTCGTAATCAGTATTTCTCAACTCCAGTGGATCAGAATCTCCTGGAAGGTTGGTGAAAACACTGATGGCTGGGCCCCATCCCAGAATTTCTGATTCAGTAGGTCTGCTGTGTGGGCAGGGGAATTTGCATTTCTAACAAGCTAGTCCAGGGACCACATTATGAGAACCACTCATTAAATCTCCGGGGGCATGAAGATTCCAAGAGTAAAAGAAGTATGAGAAAACACTGCCGGATCCCTCTGGCTTTGAGAAAGGAAAGAAAGCATCCATCTCCCTGGACTGGACCAAGAGTTTCCATGTCATTTCTGTGCATGTGTTGGAGTTCCAACCCCATTCCAGAACGCCTTCCACAGAATCAGTGAGCACTTACGAGTCGAACTGAGGGATGAACTGACCAGTCGTGCTGGGACCTCTGCAGGGGCTTATTCATCCAAAAAGAATGCCTGACATTTATTCTGAACAGCGTCTTTCTATAAACCCTCAATTCTTGTGGTACCAAATGGCATTTTTTTCCTAAATATATTTCGAATATTTTCTAATTTATTCTTAGACATGTGTATCAGAGAGACATGGTTCATCAAATTTTTCAAGCCTTTGAATAAGGGCCATTGCAAGATAATGCGGGGGGGGCCAACACAGAACTATTCATCATGTTATAAGAAAAGCAAACTTAAATGAGGCTTGGCCAAATCTCCAAGCTTTAAACACGTGACAACATTCCGGAGTTGACCCTAGTTTCTGAGGGGTTAAATTTTTCTTTAATTTCCCAAATCTTTGGACCCCAAGACCCCCATTCAGCTGCACTTGGCCCTAAAGTGCAATAGGAAAAAAATCTGATTTTATTCATTCACTTGATCTTTGTCAGGAGTATCACAAGGAATTCTCAGCACTGCGGCCCACTGGAGTCACTTGGGGAGCTTCTAAAAATCTCTTTGCTCCTCGCCACATCCCAGACAAAGCACACCAGATCTCTAATGAGGCTTCTGAATCTTAAATATCTCCCTTGAAGTGAGACCCTTGCTTAGAATACGGAGATAGCTACTGCCCAGGGCTCTGATTGGAGGGGTGATGAATGCAGAGTGAACTCCTATTTGTTAAAGTTCTTCTGATGCCACTTAACAACCCTCTGAGACAGGTATTATTACTGTCTCTACTTTGTAGAGGACACACTGCCGGTCAAGGACGTGGAGTGACTTGCCCAAGGTGGCACAGCTGGAACTTAGTGCCAGGCTTCGATCCTTCCTCCTCGGGAGAGAGGAAGGAGGCGAGAGTGCCCGTGGCAGCCACTGCTTGCTCCCGCCTGCACAAGGCAGCCCTTCTTTGTCCTCCCTACTTGGACCCCTGTGTCCGCTTGGAAACAGTTCATGATCTTCTCCAGTTCTGAGGCCTCTGTAGCTAAAGGTCAAGGACAGGACTGTTCTCCCATCCCTGCCCACCCAGGACTTGCTGTTAGGTGCTGGATGACAGGGGCCCTGCTGGCTTCTCTCTGGGACTCTGGCTTCTGGCATGCCCTCCTTTCCTGTAATGTGATGAGTAATCAGCAGCTGAGGTCACCATGTGTCCTCTCACAGACCAGGGCAGGCCAGGGCCCTGGGTGACCTGGCCAAGCATGGCTGGAGCTTGTGCCTTATGCTGCTCCTAATGTATGCACAGCACCCAACAGCTTTTCTGCCCAAAATGGGCTATGATATTTGTAATATGAAATATATATTTGATCTACATCCCCATTTCTGGCACAGAGTTCCCAAAACCCTTGGAATTTCCTGTGCTGAGAGGGATAAAGGTGTCTTTTGTTGTGTTAATGAAGTGACTTTTAGACCAGCACCTAAGAATGGGGGCTGGTCGCCAGTTGGAACTTTCAGTCCCACCTCCAGACCCCTGGGGAGGGGACGGAGGTTGAGTCCTATTGCCAATGGCCTATGATTGAAGCCTCCATAAAAACCCAGAAGGAGGGGGCTTCCCTGGTGGCGCAGTGGTTAAGAGTCCGCCTGCCGATGCAGGGGGTATGGGTTTGTGCCCCGGTCTGGGAAGATTCCCACATGCCGCGGAGCGGCTGGGCCCGTGACCCATGGCCGCTGAGCCTTCGCATCCGGAGCCTGTGCTCCGCAACGGGAGAGGCCACAACAGTGAGAGGCCTGCGTACCGCAAAAAAAAAAAAAGACTCTTTGGTGTCCCGCGGTGGCAGGAAGGGCAGCCTGATCCCAGATTACCGCTCACAGCAGCTAAAAAAAAAAAAAAAAAAAAAACCCAGAAGGATGGGGTTCAGAGAGCTTCAGGGTTGGTGGACACGTGGAGCTCTGGTGCACTCCCAGAGGGCTTGGATGCTCTGAGTTCCACACCCTTTCCCCTGGCCTTGTGCTATGCCTCTCTTCCATCTGGCTGTTCCTGAGTTATATCCTTTTATAATAAACCACTGATCTAGTAAGTAAAATGTTTCATGAGTTACGTGAACTGCTCTAGCAAATTAACCGAACCCAAGAAAGAGGTCATTGGAACCTTCACTCTATAGCCGGTTGGTCGGAAGCACGGGTGACAACATCGACTTGCAACGGCGTTTGAAGTGGTGGGAGGGGAGCCATCTTGTAGGACTAAACCTTTCACTGTGTGATCTGCTGCTAGCAGTGTCAGAATTGAGTTGAATTTTAGGACACCCAGGTGCAGAGAATTGCTTGATAGTGTGGGGGAACCCACCCCTCCCAACACACATCCACCTTTGGAAACTGTTACCAGAATCTTTAAGGCATCAAACAGCTTCACTGGTGCATCTCAAGGTAAGATCTTTATCCTTGGTTAATGGCTGGGGAAACTGAGACTTTGATTGGGCACAAGGCTTGAAGCAGCCACCTGGGACCAGGGCCAGGTCTCTTGTCTGTAAGAACCTGTTTGGGTTTCTAAGTCCCCCACTGTTCAGCTTCAGGCCTTCCTCACTCCCAGGCTCCTGTGGCATCCTTTCCATACCAATGTCCTATGCATCCCTCCAAGGCACGACCTGGCTTGTCCCTTCATTCAGCAACCTTAAATGACATTGAAAACAAACACCTTTTTTTATTACGGAAACTTTCAAAGAAATGCAGAAGAGAACAGTATAATACCACCCTTTCCCCCAACTACCAACTCCTTATCTCCTTTCATCTTCACCCCATCCACTGCTCCCACCACTCCATATTTTTGGGAGCAAATCCCAGATATCGTATCATTTAATCTGTAAACATTTCTGTAGTTATCTCTAAAAGAAAAGGACTTTAAAAAGTATCCACAGGGCTTCCCTGGTGGCGCAGTGCTTGAGAGTCCGCCTGCCGATGCAGGGGACACGGGTTCGTGTCCCGGTCCGGGAGGATCCCACATGCCGC
>NW_006788521.1:1816151-1846105 GCF_000442215.2 Lipotes vexillifer | reverse complement strand
AAAAAAAAAAAAAAAAAAAAAAAAAAAAAAAAAAGTATCCACAATACCAGTATCATCTTTAACAAGATAAACAATAATTCCTTAAGATAAACAAAAGCCCAGAGTTCAAATTTCCCCTAAGTCTCTTAAATATTGTCACTACAATTCAGTTGTTTGGATCAGGATCAAAATAATGCCCAATTATTCCAATGGGTTGAAAAGTCTCTTTAAACCTCTAGATTCCCCTTCCTTTTGTTTTTTTCCTTGTAATTTATTTGTTGAAAAAAAACTGATCATTCATCCTGTAGAGTTAGTGTCCCACACTAACTGGATTTTGCTGTTTGCATCCCCCGTGGTGTTGTTTAACATGATTCTCTGTTCCTTGTATTTTAAAGAAAAAAATCTAATAGGAAAAATAATGATCTAGTGTCATTACCCTAATAAAACTATTTTTATTCCTGTCTGTTCTCCTTTGATCCCTGTTTACATGCATATAACCTTTGGTGTTTTTTTCTGTTTAACACCACATTGTAAATATTTTCCATGTTTCTATATAAAACTTTCATAATTAACATTCTTAATAGCTACTTATTATTCCAGAGTGGTGTTAAGCCTTAATCATTTTCCTACTGTTGAACTTTTAGGTTTTGTTTATTTTTGTCACTCTGATAGATAATAGTAAATCTTTCATGTCTCTAGTATAATTATTTCTTTAGGGTAGATGGATGCCCAGGACTGAGACAGGGGTCCAAAACGGATGAATGGTTTTATGTATTCTGTACATGTTGACAAGGTGCCTTCTCAAAATGTTGTACCAATTTCCATCATCACCAGCAATGTACACACGAACTCCACCTCTATGACTTTGCACTGCCTCCTACCCACCCTGAACCTGGGCTAGCCTTACTGATTGTTTGACCAATAGTATATGACAGAAGTGATGTTCTGGAATTTCCAGCCAGTTTGCAAGAAGTCTAGGCCTCTAAATGCTTGCTCTGGGCCATGGCAGCTACCATGTAAGAGCTCCAATATACCGAGGAGACTGCTGTGCTAGAGAGGCCTGGTGTAGGAGCTGTGGTCAACAGATCCAGCCCAGCCCAGGCTGCCAGCCTCCCCAGGCATCGGACACATGAGGGAATCTTTGAATCCTCTAGACTCATTTGCCAGCTGAATACCACTGAGTGTCCTCAGATGCCATGAAAAGCAAAAGCATTTCTCTGCTGAGCTCTGCCTGAATTCCTGACCCATACAATTGTGAAATACAATAAAGTGGTTCTTGTTTTAAGCTGCTAAATTTTAGGGTAGTTTGTTATGCAGTAATAGGTACCAACAGGTGTCTTTATGCCTTCCCCCCTATTTTTCTTGTGTCAAAAACTATGTTCCTTTGATTTACATTTCCAGTTTGCATTTTCCCAGGGATTTGGATTTGGATTCCTGTGTCTTTTTTTCACCTTTGTAAATTGACCTTGTTTTGCCCCCGAGCAGAATTTTGACTCTGGAGTCACACTTACATAGTGAGTCAGGGACCCTGCATGTCTCCCCTCCCCCCAACCTCACTGGGACATGTGATCCTGCTAAGGAGATTTCTACCTGAATGACCTGGAGTTTCCTTCCAGTTCTTCCATGATTCTAAGTGTCCTGGATGGTGGAGGGAGAAAATGAGATTTGTTTTCTAAACCCAGCACCCATGTCCACCTGATCATGGCATATCGAGTGCTGCAGATGAAATAAAAACTGTAAAGAGACACTAAGCATCATTTCAATGCTTCTTGATAAGAAGCCCCTTGTAAGTAGTTCCATAGTAACCTGAAAACATAGAAATAAGAGAAGCTTTAAACCCTGAATGGGTTCTGCAGTAATATAATTTGGACTTTTCTGTGCCTTAAACAAAACTATATTTTTATATATGCTTTTTGCATATATTTTATATTTATTTCATAAAACATGAAACCATTCTAAAGACACAATGTTTGGGCAATAAGATGGGCAGTTTCTCATCTTAACTTACCCCCCAACCTCTACTCATGGTGTTTCTTCCTACTTAAAGCATTAATAACATCTATTGCCTTTCTCTTTTTTTTTTTTTAGGGATTGAACTTTTTTTTTAAAAAAGAAGAGATATAATACTATTAGAGAAATTTGAAAACAAGGTAAATATCCATAATGTTACCACATTGACAAGTACATTTTTATGTTCCCTGCTTGTTTTTATAAATCATGTGTGTGCAAATATTTTTCCAGACTTTTTTTTACTTAATACTTTATCATAAGTATTTTCTCTGATCCTTCATAAACTTCATACCATCATTTTTAATGGTTATAGAATGTTTCTTCAAGGCTTATACACTAATTTATTTTATCATCCTCCTTCCCCTTTTTGAATATTTGGGCTGCTTCCAGTTTTTCACTAAGCAAGTCTTTGATGAGTATTTTTCTGCATATGGTTTTTCCATATTTCAGGGTATTTTCTTAGGCTAGCTTCCCAGAAGGGGATTATGGAGTCATAGTGTATGAACATTTTTATGGCTTCAAAGTATCTTTTGAAGAAGGTAGGTGTTCCATTTCATGAGGTTCACAAACATAAAAGAGGAAATTTGGCTTCAAAAAAAATCCCGTGTAACACATCTATGTAAAAATTTGGGCAAAGAGGTTCTAATAGTTTTCTAAGTTATTAAAGCTTGCCCTTCTTAATTTAAAAAAGTTACTTTTGATTCTATTTGTTTTTGATGAGAGTCTTTGCTAAGATGTTTTACACTTCGGAGCTTTTCTAAAAAGAACCCACAGAGTACAATTTAACCTTTTCTTGATGACTCATGTGATCAGTATAACCATCAGCCATTTCCCTGGGCTGAGTACCCAAGGACTTTTAGGAATTTCTCAGGTGGAGAGGCTACTCGCTCCTTCACAAAACGGCCACAGACCAGGAGCTCTTCTAGAGATCTACCCCAATCTCTAGTTTCATGGCACTGCACTGAGTCGCAGGCTACCTGTAGTGAGCTGCTGCCTTCTCAGACACAGACTTGTCTGGCCAAAGACACCAATGCCAGCTCTGATCTTTCCTCTTTATTCACAGGCCACAGGCAGCTATTGGAATTGGGGGCCTGAAGGACCAGCTCCCACCAAACAGCAAGGAACACACATCAGCAATCATCCTTCTTGGCAAATATTATTTGTGAAGCACAAATGTTGAGGTGGTGAAAATTGCATGTTGGGATTTCCTTGGACTTGCCGTTGGAAACTTGCATCTCCCACTGAAGTCCTGTGAAACTCCTGCAACTTCCCACGTGAAGGTGAAAAACTCTCAGTTGTCTTTTCATGTATCCCCTGGATAACGAGGTAGCTGAATGGAGTTCTGAATAAAACCTGGGTGCCTAACCCAGGTGGTGGTGGAGACAGTGAAATGTGAGTGGAATACGCATGGGCGGCCAGAAGACCCAAGCTGAAGTTCCAGCTCTGCCCTTCATTACCTACTGGCCTTGAGAAAGTCAGCTATTTAACCCTTCTAAGTTTCAGTTTTCTCATCTCTGAAAGGGATAATAAGACACGCCCTGCCGCCTCCAGGGTCGTTGTGATAATGACATGAGATAAGTGGTAAGGAAGCCATGAAAGCCCCTACCTACGCAGGTCATCATAATCTTGTTTAGATTGTAAGAATACAGACCTGCTCAGGCCAGAGCAAGCCAACATTTTATTTTGTCAGCTTTCTGGTGGGAAAATGTATGATGTTTCATGCATCATTAAGAATGAGAGGCCTGGCAGGGCTGGGATTCCCAGAGCATGGAGCAGGTGTGGGGAGTATTCGAGGGGTTGTCTGAATCCTCGGTGGCACTGGGGTGCTGGAGAGAGAGTGAGATACTTTTCTCAAGAGCTCTACATGTGAGGAAAACAAGTCGCAAAATCCAGGATATATATATGCTTTTCCTGTCCATATAGGAAGGGACTATATAGGGAGAGACTGTCCATGGAGAGGCAGGGGGAAGGCCACATTTTTCTGAAAGTGGTAGCATTTAGACCATTTAAAGTGATATGTTGATATGATGGCTGTTAAGAGTGTGGTAAAAATATTAGAGGAAGCATCTGGAAGAAGGGATCAGTTTGTGACTGACCTTAGTGGTCAGGAGGTGTCAAAGGGTGGCTGGGTATCCCACCAGCCAGTGTCACAGCCCCATCCATTGAACCTGGCCCTGCCCTCGGCCTCCCAGGTGGCATCTACTCTTGCACTTCTTCCTCCATATTAGAGCCTGGTCTGCTTGCACACAGTGGCAGGGAGGTTTGGGATTGATTTGGAGAGCCAAGCTGCCCTCTGCCATAGGTGTCACGCTGTACCTCGGAGAAGGTGAGAAGTATTCTCTTAAAGCCTTTCAGCCGAGTTCAGGGTCCTCAGCCCTACCCTGCAAAAGCTTTTGAATGGTCAGATCCATCTGTTCCCACTGTGGGGAAATGCAAAACACATGGGCCGCCTGGCTCAGAGCAGGGTCCTGTGAAAACCGCACGCTTCAACGGTGGACAATTGTTTGTCTCTCTTTGGGCATCTCTTCGGGAGACAGAGCAAGACAAGTTTAGCTCATCAGAAGTCACTGGGGCTTTCACTTTACCCTGAAATTTACTAAGTCAAGTAGTGTGGGTGAGAGCAGACAAATGATTCTTACAGTAAGGGTCCCTCTATATTCCCACTGCTGGTGCTGATAAAGAGTTTTGAAATGATTACATCCTAATATGGGTTTTGGCCCATTTGTAGGTTATGAAATCTATTTAGTAGGTTTTGACCAGCCTCTTTTTCTTTTTTTTAATTCAGTGGAATAGCACAGAATAGAGTAGAAAATACCTGAGCTCATTACATGTAATAAGCTCAAATACTGTTGCCTGAAACTTTTGTTTCAGAAGTGTGTGTTTATGGGATTGTGAGACCAAGCGTCTTGGTCAAAAAAAGTTTGAAAGTCACAATCGCTAGTATTTCTCAGTGTGGGCACAGTTGGTACTTTTGCTGGGCTATTTCTTTGTTGTGTAGACTGCCTCTTGCATTGTGGAATTCAGCCTCCCTGGCCCCTGCCTGCCAAATGCCAGTAGCGTCCCCATTCATTGTGACAAAAGAAACTTCCTTACTTTGACACCCTCTAGGGGTGCCATTGACCAAACACTTGAACCTATAGGGTTGAGTAAAGAGGAAGATGCAATCTATTGCTGATTCAAGACCTCTCCTGCGGATTTGCAGTCAAGGCCAACAGAGCCAGAAAAGGAGGCAGTGAGGCACATAAGTGGGGAGAGAGAGTGGCTGTATTTTTTGGAAGCTGTACCACTTACTGACCACTCTCAAAAGCAAGGTGTGGCCCTACCCTCTGGGGACATTGGTCCTTAGTCAGTGATAAAGCTCCTATCAGTTTGGACAGATTTCACATCCTGCTCTCTCTGGCTTATCACAAAGACACATTTATCAACCCTCATCCTCCTTGAGACAAAAAGAGCAGTTAACTTGAATACTTCCATATTTGCCACACCCTTCTTTACAGATATTGGGAAAGGACAGTTATTATCAGATGTATTGATGAGGGGTTTATCAACCCCCTCATCCTCCTTGAGACAAAAGAGCAGTTAACTTGAATTAACCCTCATCCTCCTTGAGACAAAAAGAGCAGTTAACTTGAATACTTCCATATTTGCCACACCCTTCTTTACAGATATTGGGAAAGGACAGTTATTATCAGATGTATTGATGAGGGGTTTGGGGTAGGATGGAAGGCAGACAGCCCCCAGGAGAGAGGTTTGCACACATCCTCTTCAACAGGCCCCCTTCTCTAGCCAAATGGCAGGCAGGGGATCCCCTGGTTGTCTTATTTCTTTGAATTTGCACAGCAGAGATGGATTAGATTGGATTTGGTATCATGTGCAAGGTCCCTTCCATTTCTGGGCTGCTTTGTTTCCAAAATCTTGGATTCTAAAGGCCTTAACTGAACAGAATGCATGATCTCTTGCTCTATCAAGGGTATGGTAAATAGGAAAATCCATCCAAGAGAGGTCTTGGCAGCCTGTCTGAGCTAGAAACTGCAAATGCATCACTGTGGGGGATTATATTTGAACAGGAAAGTGTCCTAAGGCAAGAAATGCCAAGATAGAGGTCAAGAACCAGGTGCTGTGAGAAATATAGATGTGAAACTTTAGGCCAGTGGCAATGAAACTTCAGTGCACATAAGATGGACCAGAGGAACTTCTTAAAATTCCAATTCCCTGATTCTGCCTGCAGACATCCTGATTTGGTAGGTGTTGAGTAGAGACTTGGAAGCTCTGCTTTTAACATTTTCCCCATGAAATTATTCTGATGCACGTGGGCCACAGGTTAGGAAACACTGGTCTGGACTGAGGCTGACTAATGCTGATTGGCAGAGTGACTGAGACTTTTATCCTTTAAGGGTCTGTTCTCTTAGCTGCCTTGACTATTTAATTTGCTCATTTACCATCATTATGGAATATGGAGCCACCAAGAAATCCCCAAGAAATTACCTGAGTTCCTCTCTGACCCCGTAAGGTAGTCACTGTTAACACTTCTCATGGTAATCAGAGTTCTTATCCCCACTAATACAGCCACTGTTTTCTTTGTCTGCTGGCTCTCTGGCATGAAGAACACAAAGTAACCAGGTGGTACTCTCAGCTTCAAGTTTATTGGCCTTACTATATCCCTTGGATGAATTCTTCCCCTGCAAATCAGCACCTCTACCCCAAAAGAGCCTAGGGTTTCAGTGGATCACTGGAAGAGAGAGAGAAAGTGCTCAATCCTAGTACTATCCCTTGATTCCCAGACCCAAGTATTCTAGCTACTGGGGACACAGGACCATACAGTGACCATGGGTTCCATGTTCTGGAGGACATTGCCACAAACCTGCACTGTATTGCCCCAACCCTGCACTGTATTGCCCCTAAGCTGATGCCTTAGCTGAGCCTTTAACAGGCTATTCCACCATTGTATTAAGCTAGTGGCTTCTGGGTGATGTAGTAATGCTAAAACCAGTGGGTTCCTTGGTCATTCACCAATTTTCACACCTCTTTTGCCATAAAATGAGTCCCTTCATTTGAGACAATGTTGTATGGGACACCACACTGATATATCAAGCATTCTGCTACTCACTGAATGATGGTGCCAGCAAAGGTACTTGGTCAGGGAAGGCAAACTCATATCCAGATAGGTATCGATCCTGGTAAGGAAGAATTGCTCAGGAAGGGGTCTGAACAGAAATCAACTTGCCATCAAGTGGCTGGGTGGTCTCTTTGAGGAATGGTACTATTTTGAGGGCTCTGTGTCAATCTCTGCAGCTGGCAGGTTGGCCATTCCACAATGTCAGGATGTAGATCTGCTTCAGAAGGATGGGGCCCATGTTCTTGAGCCGTTGCCTAACATTTACCCTGGCCATCACTGTCACTCTTCTTAAGGCTCCACCATGTCAGCCCTGGGGTAGCCAGGGCAAGAGGCTAGCTAACATCCACAGGATGAGCCACTCTGTCCATCTGGTTGTTGCATGTCTCCTCTGTGATGGATGCTCTCTGGTGAGCATTGTGAGATACAAAGACCAACACATTTTGTGCCCATTCCTCTATGTAATCACATGATACTTAGCTTCTGGCAGAACCTTTGTATTAGCTACCTGACTTATGAAAAGGTCTAGTGGAAGTCCTTGAAACTACCTTCCTTTTTCTACCTCCTAGAGTAAATCAGAAGCGATACCACATCCCAACAAGTATTGCAGAGTTTAGAGCTACTATTAACAGTTAAATGGTGCCGGGGTAGTGGGTCCCATTGCATTTCCACGAATTCTCCTGAATGGCCTTTGAAAAAACCAAATGGATTGTGGTGGATAATAGTGGATTGCTATAAACTTGGCCAGATGGTAGCCTCAATTGAAGGTGCCATGTCAGATGTGGTAGCTACTGGAATATATCAATACAACCTTTGACACTTGGGATGCACCATGATCTGGCAAATGCTGTCACAGTCTCTATGCAGGGGGAAATCAAAAGCAATTTGCTTTCATATGGCAAGGAGAGTAGTCCAGGTTCATTTTTTGGCTCCAGAGCTATGTTAAGTCTCCTGTTCTCTGTTATACTATAGTCCATAGGGGCCTTGTCATCCTAATATGACACAGATCATAATGCTGGTCCCCTATTTGGTAGCATCACGCTAATGGGACCTGGTGAGATGGAAGTGACAACCACTCTAGAAACCCTGTTAAGATCATGAGTGTGAGAGATAAACTCCACCACCTAGTTTATCCTGGGTCACTCAGGTGTTAGTTTTAGGTGCCTCTTTGGTATTAGGGAGTAAAATCCTAGGGAGCAGAAGTGAAGAAAAGGGAAGTGAGGCAGGGAAGGAGGAAGAGCCAATGAGAGGCATTAGATGATTGATCACTCCGTCTTGTGAGAGCATCTCTCAGATGGCGTATAAATGACTTTCTCAGGACGGTGCACCTGGTTGAAGAAGGGAGAGAAATGTATTTGCTGGCTTCCACTGGCTAAATATTTGCTTTGTGTGGTGTTATTTCTCCTGCACTTCCAGGTTGCTCGGGCTGAGTGGATTAGGCAGTGTGTCAGAGGTCAGCATCCGCAGGGAGGCCCTGGGTAGGAAGGGAGAGGTGCTCAGTGTGGGTAACGGGCAAGGGGCTGTGATGGGGACGGGGACTCTGTGTGTCTAGAAGTTCCCACCAAATGGGAAAGGGAGCCCACGTTTTTATCCTGTCAGCCACTGGTTGAGAGCAGCTGGGGGGTCAGCACTGATTCCCTAGCACTTCCAGTCCGCTATGCTGTGGGCAGAGCAGGCTCCAGCAGCCAGAGAAAGTGTTCAGGTGAAGGGAAGCAGTTGCTGGCAGCTGGATGACCTCGCCTATGGTGCACATAAATGATGGAGGCAGAGGGTAGGGACGGGTATTGGCAGTGGCACCTAAGAGGTGTTTGACACACCCTCCCTCCTTTTTTTTTTCTTGTCCTCTTCCCACTAGGATTGTCAGATTTTCAAATTCATCTCTCATGCAGAACAAATCAGCTCTTAGCAGCCCTTGGTCTCTCTCGGCATAGCCAGACACATCAAGGTGCTCATCAGAACAAAAGCATCCTCCGTGGAAAGCACTTGTGGGATTACACTGTCATTGTTTTCTCTTGTTTACCCAAAGGGCAGCCCTTTTCTCTGGATATTCCAGTTAATTCTTTTCTAGTCAGCTAGTTAGGTCTATTCTGCTTTTTCTGCTCCTGAAAGCAGATGAAGATGCAAGCTTTGATGTCTCCTGTGAACTTTCTCTCCACAGTTCCTCAAGGGAGGTGGTATCCCCACGTCTCGAGGAAACAGGTTCAGAAAGACACGCGCTATGTTCTTTGTAACTTCTTCCTAAACCACAACCTGGGATGCTTCTCACTGATTTTTGTGCCCCTTCCAGCTGCTTGAGACAGTCTGGAGAATGCTTTTGGAGACTGAGTTTACTGGGACGCTTGGGTGGTTTATAGGAAAATGGAACAGCCCGTTAATTTAGTTGAGTCCTTCAAGAGCTGGGACATAGATCCCCCCACCTCCACACGTCCCGATCTCGTAGACTGTACTGAAGCCATGGTAAACAATTTAGACCAGCTCCAATATGACACAAAGCTTCCTCTTGGCTATTTCTACAACTTCATATTGAATAGAAGGAAATCGCTTAAACCCTCAAAACACAGTCTGGCAGGAGGCGAAATGTCTTGCTTGGCATCCTGCCCCCATCCCTCCCACACCGGCAGCTGGGACCATTTGGTCCCCCTTCAGCTCCCAGGCCGGATGCCCTCCCTGTCCTCCATCAGTCTTGAGTTCACAGTTCCCACCTCCAGGCCCAACTTTAAAAATGAGAGCCCTGATTGCCTAGGAACATGGTCTGGCTTCCCAGGTGAAATAGGTACAAAATTAACAATATTAACATGCATCCATTTCCAGTCATTTGTAGGAAAGAAATGTGCTCTGGGGACTTATATCTTTAGATTCTAGTGAATTAGCTGTTATCAGATACTTACACAGAACCAACAAAATATGAAATGTGCACATACGACTTCCCTGTCAGAATAATAAAGGAAACTGCTGCTTTATGCATATGTATCTTGGACTGAAAAATTGGACCACAATCAAGCCTACCAATCAAAATACAGCTATCCTTTCATCCATCAGGTAACATGCATAACTGAGGGGGACGAGGTTTTTTCATCATGGCATTTTAGTTTTCATTTTTTCAATGTAGGTATTCTTAATTTGTATATTAAACATGTAGAAATACGTTCTTCCACATCTTTCTTGAAACATGCTCCCCTTCTCTATCTATATATGTTTTCCCCCCATTTTTAACTGAGATATGAATGCTCAATCTATTCCACTTTTCTCTTTCTTATAAGAAAAGGCAGAGTGCATATGTGATGAGAAATGGCAAATGATTCTTAGGCTTGGTGTTGGGGAGCAATAGGGATGGTAGGGATCATGGCAAACTGGAGAACATGGCCTTGACTGAAGGCAGCCACCCGCTTTTCATGCAAATCAATCACTGGCACAGGGAATGCAAGCCCCATGTTGCCAGGTTTTCCAAAAATTTAAAAAGAAGCCAGAATTCTGGATTTTAATGTAAAATCAACTAATTATCAAATATATTGCTAACTAATTTAATTTGGAGGTTGACACAGGCAGGCTGGACAAAACATATCTGTGGGACAAATTGAGCCCATGGCCACCAGTTCACAACCTGTGGTTTTAAGCATCAAATAGAACAATAGAACTATTATATAATCATAGTTGATGTGGCTCTTTCGAAGCAATATAGAATTCTAGTTCTTTTTTTTTTAATATCTTTATTGGAGTATAATTGCTTTACAATTGTGTGTTAGTTTCTGCTGTATAACAAAGTGAATCAGTATACATATACGTATCTCCTATAGTTCTAAGAAAATCAATTACATTCCCAGTTGATGTGGTACTTTATAAGCAATAAAAGATATAGAACTAATAAGGCAAATTCCTTATGGTTAGTAATTCATAATAAAATAAGGTATGTCCAGCACAGCATGGCTGCAAGTGGGAGAAGAATTCATATTCACAGAGTAAGAAAGAAGCCTAACCGTTTTGTTAGAATACACTTTGCCTTTTGTGTTAGCTTCATGTGGGGCCATTGTAGCTCTAGAGCTGCTTTGGCTGCTTTCCCCCTCCCTCCTATTTGCACACCCCCTGCCCCCTGCAAACCCTCCATAGACCCCAGAGTCTGGGTTAACTTCACTACCTGGCTGAAGCCTCTCCTGCCTTCTCCAGACCATGCTGATTTTTCTTTCTTTTTTGAAGACTGTGTGCATTAATCCCAGAGCTGACCCCTCACATCTGTACAGCGCTTTACAGTGGACAGAGCATTGTGGCATCCAAGTGATTTCATTGACGCTCCAGCCACCCACCCACAGCAGGATCATTATGTCCATTTTATAGATGAAGAAATAAAAAGTCACACAAGGTTTTGCCCAACTTCACTCTGCAGCTAGGGCCAGAACTGGACTGGAATCCAGGCTCCTGACCCCAGGCCAGAGTTCCCTCTGGAGCCCTCACTGCCCATGCTGGCATTAACCCCTTCATGCATGAGTGCACCACATCTCCAGTGCAATTTTGCTTTCAAGGGTGGGGAAATAGGTGTAATCCTCTTGTTCACAGACAGGTAGTGTGATGGAGTGGTGAAGAGCATGGGTGTTGGTGCCTGTCATGCACTAGCTTGGGCACATTTTAAACCTCAGCTTCCTCATCTATGAAATAAGGATCATTGAAGTCTCACCTATCCAGGGCTGTTGCGGGGATTGATTGTTATGAGTAAAGCATTTAGCACAGGGCAAGGACACAATCAGCACTCAATAAATGTTAGCTACGATGTCCATCCCCATCCCATCTCTGCAGGGCTAACTCAGATTACCTTTTCACTTGGCAGGTGGTAACTTGCCATCTAGAAAGGAAAACCAGGAACTGACCACAGAGCGACAGCCCACTGTGGCTACTTGGTGCACCAGGAAGAGATGCCCCTGGGCCTGCCTGGCTTCAGAACTCTCCAGGTCTCAGCTGATCTCAGTGGTGCCTCACCTCCCCCAGATATCTGGGCCTGGTGGTAATCATAATAATAAAAAGCCACTGGGCTTCCCTGGTGGCACAGTGGGTGGGAGTCCGCCTGCCGATGCAGGGGACATGGGTTCGTGCCCCGGTCCAGGAAGATCCCACATGCCGCGGAGCGGCTGGGCCCGTGAGCCATGGCCACTGAGCCTGCGCGTCCGGAGCCTGTGCTCCGCAACGGGAGAGGCCACAACAGTGAGAGGCCCGCGTGTCGCAAAAAAAAAAAAAAAAAAAAAGCCACGATTTGAGGGTTTAGCCAGTGCCAGGCCCTGCGCTAAGATCTGTAGAGGTGGAATAGTCTGCCCCCTGCTCCCTCCCCGCCAACCATGCACACTACCCATGTGTGCTTCTGGAGGCTGAGACTGGTTCTTCCGTCCCCGGTCATCACAGTGCCTGGAGCGGTATCTCACCTAAGAATTGTGTTCCTTCATTCGTCCCCTGTTTATTGGCATCTCCTACTGCCAGGTACTATTTTAGACAGAGAACAAAACAAATATAAATTCTTGCCCTTCTGGAGCTTACATTCTGGTGGTGGAGGATGGTGGCGCCGGCAAGGTATAAAGAGGAAAACCTTGCAGTAGTAGATAAATTTTAATTTTTTATTAGGTTCTATTTGCTGCGTTTATTTACATGAATCACTTATGCCGCCCCAAGGGGGCCATTCCTGGGCATTCAAGGGGGTTGTGTGTCAAGCGTGCAGGGCGGGGCACAGCATTCAGGAGCCCAATCCAGCTGTGTGAATTTGGGACATTCACTGCGTCTCTCTGAGCCTCAGTTTCTTCGTTGTCATTTAGGGAAATCAGAGCGATTCCAGCCTTCCTGGGCTGGTGAGAGGATTTCATTGGCCCGTAAAGAGAGTGCTTTGTCTGCAGGGCAGCCCGGACAGGGACAGACGTGAGGGCCGGAGGGAGCTGCCCTCTGACCCACAAGAGCGCGGGCGCGGGGCTTTTCTCAGTTACACAAGGCCACCCGGGTGGAAGCCACGGCTGGGGGCCGCGAATCTGTCGAGGGGGTGAGGGGCGTGGGGAGGTGGTCAGCGCGGCCAAGAGCCACGGGACGTGAGTGCGCCGCTGCGGCACTGCCCGAGGTGGGGCGCGGCGCGGCGCACAGGGGACCGCAGGGCGCGGCAGAGTCGGGTTTCAGAGCGCGGGTGACTCAGGGCGCGGGCCGGATCCTGCCCGCCGCTGCCGTTGCCGCTGCCCCTGCCCAGCGCCGCCTTTGTTCCCGGCAGGAAGGGCGAGCGGCCCGCGCGCAGAGCCCGTCGCCGTCCGTGGAGCTCGGCGGCCCGGTGCCCTCGGAGGCTCGCGGAACTGCGGGATGGCGCAAAGGTAAGACTCGCTGCCCCGCGCCCCGGCTCCCCCTGGCCCCTCCCGGCCGCCTCACTTTCTCTCTCTCCGCCACTTCTTGCAGGAGGGACACGCAGTGTTGGCGCCTGCTGTGGCTGCTTTCCACCTCCGTGCTTCTCCCCGCTGTCACCCGGACCCGCTCCGCGACAGGTAAGCGGCCCGGCCCGAGGGTGGCACCGGCTACCTCCGCACCCGGGGGAAGTTGGTTTTGGCTGCGGGCGCGGCTGCGGTGCGCGCCTCATTCCTGGACATAAAAGGGAGTCCTCGCCTCTCGGTGCGCACTGGTGGTTCTGCCACGGCTTCCCCGGGCGCTGCCGGGGGTTCGAGAGGCGAATGGGAGTCTCTGGGCGGCCGGAGCGGGTGGAGCGCTGTTCGGGCACCCGAGGTGTCTGAGCTAGGCGCAGCCCTTCCAATCTTGGGCAGAGGGGGACTTTGGAAGCCCAGTGACAGCGCCAGCGGCTCCGCGGGGACAGTTAGCTCCAGCTCACCCAGGGCCCGCGCTCAGGTCGCGCGTGCTGGCTGGCTCATTGTAAGGGCAGAGCTGGTGCCCTCTCTGTACACAGGTGCGGAAGCACGACTGCCAGCTGAGACACCTGGCGCTTTGCCGCGCAAGAAATAACGGGACCGAATTGCCTTGATGCCTAACTTAGCCCTGAGTTACCTGGAGAGTCCCATCCATCGTGGGCAGTAGCTCCACGCGTGATGGGAAGAGCTATGGACTGGGGACCAGGGGATCTGGTACCTTCTGTTCCCAGGCCTCACTTTCCCCACCAGGACCCAGAGGTGGTTGCATGACTAGTAGAGTCTGAGTTAAAAACAGTTTTGAGTTAAAGTGTGTTCAGGCTTCCTGGGCTTGAATTGTGGCTGTGTTAGGTGCCATTGGACAATGAATTTCACCACTCTTTGCCTCAGTTTCCCCATCCGAAAAAGGGGAATACTTAGACGACCTTTCCTCCTAGGAATGCTGTGAAGATTAAAAGAGATATTAGAAATAATATGCTTTCCACACCATGGCACATACTGGGCACAAAGTAAGTGATCGAAGCTACAGGTTGATCCTTGCAATAGCTGTGTTGGAAAGCAATGCAGACATTTTTACAGAAGAGGACACTCAGGGTGAGAGAGGCCTAGGAACTGGCCTGTGCAAAAGGCAGGGCTTGGGTGCCAAGGTCTCTAGACTCTGGTCCTTCCCTGCTCAGCCCTTTCTCCATGCAGTTTTGCAGGAAAGCTACCACTCTCCAATTAGCAGCCTCGGACTGCTTTTGGATTTAGGAGATTAGTACACAGTCTCCATAGAATAAGTGTGCTGGGAAACAGGGTCTGGGGTGGGGTGGGGGGGAATGAACACAACCTCTGTCTCTGTGAAGGACTGTTGGGTGGCCATGGTTAACTCTTTGTGTGCTGAAGGAAGCCTGGGACAGCCCAGATCCTTGCCTCCTTGGGAGCAAGACTCAAACACAATGACAACTTTTCCTGCCAGAACATCCAGCCTGGCATTTCTTGCAGACCAAAGGGCAGCTGGAGCACAGTTTTGGCTTCTCAGCACCGTGGCCCGTGTCGGAACGTTGCAGTTTTGCGTGTAATATAAGGCACTGCCAACTCAGCAGCAGAGGGCAGCTTCAGGTTCTGTGGTCTCTGCTGCGACCCCACCCCCGAAATGAAGAAGGTCTGGGGAGAGAAAATTTGGTGTTTCTTTCTCCTCCTGCGTTTGTAGGCTGGCTCTCTGGACGCCAGGTCAGGGCTGTTTTTCTAACACAGAGGAAGTCCTGTGCCTATCCTTAATGTAAAAAGGGAATGCCAGGAAACCCTCAGGGGAAGAATGGATGATTGTAGTGTTTTGATTACTGGCTAAACTTTTGGTTTTCTCTACAGTTAGGAATACCCATTACTGATGGATATTCAGTGTCCCTCGAGGGGAGAATCTTCCTAGACCTGAAATATCCTCCTGCAACCTAAATCTGGCATGAAGTTTAATAAGGCTGACACTTGTAAACCACTTCATATGTGTGATATGTTCATCCTTCATTCACTCAATTATCACAATCACTCCAGGAGCTGGGTACTGGGACTGTGCTTCAGATGAGGAAACGTGGTCCAGAGACCCCAGGCTTCTCAGCTCCTGAGGGTTTTCTGGCTCACCCTCACCTTGTCAGTTGGCCCCTTATCCCTCGCATCAATCCTTGTGCCCCTAGTGGGTGAGGGCTGAGCTGGTAAAGTTACAGTGTCACTGGAATGCCTGGTCTTTTAGAAGATAAGGAAGTTGTTGTGAGACAGGGGCAGTGGTGTCATAACTAATTTGTTCCTGATTACAAAATGTTAATATGTGCAAATGATCTACTTTTCTTTAAACTGTTTTATTGTGAAATATAACATCTATTCCGAAGAGTGAGCGCAAAAATACAGTCCCATGATTTCTCACAAAGCAAACTTTCATGTAAGTGGGTCAAGAAATGGAATAGCCCCCAGAAGCTCTCCTGTGCCCCTTGGCTGTGATTTTTCCCTCCCTCCCCTCAGAGGTAACCATCCCCTTGACTTTTATGGTGATTCCTTCCTTCCTTTTAGAAAATAACGTTAGTACCTAAGCATGGATCCCCAAATTCTGAAGTTCAGTTTTTCTTTTTTTTTGAGCTTTATACATGTGGGGTGTCTCCTTTGGTGTCTGGCTTCTTTCCCTGAATATTAACTTTTGAGATTCATTTATGCTGTTGCATTTCACTGTAGTTAATTCATCTTCCTTTCTGTACAGTATCCCACTGTATTAATTTACTGTCCATTATTTATCCATTTTTTTCCAATGACATTTGGGTGGTTTCCATTTGGGGCTAATATTGTAGCGTGTCTCTGACATGCTGTTTGTCCACGTCTCTTTGTGCACATGTGCACACATTTCCCTTGGTTGTACACATGGAAGTGCGGTGCTGGCTGACAGGGTAGGCAGGCCCTCCAAATGAACAATGGCAGCACGGCTTCCACTATGGTTGTGCCAGGGCTCACGGCCGTCAAGCTGGTAGGAGAGCCTCTGTTTCTTCACCTCCTCACCAGCACTTGGTGTTGTCAGTGGGCTTAACTCCAGCAGTTCTAATGGGTGCACATTAGAATCTTACTGTCGTCTTAATATATGTTTTCCTGATTATTAAGTCGATTACCTTTTCGTATACGTATTGGACATTTGGATATCTTGATATACTTTTTAAATCGAGGTGAAATTCACGTAACATAAAACTAGCCATTTTCATAATGACAATTCAGTGGCATTTAGTACATTTTCAATGCTGTGCAGCCATCATCTCTAGTTCCAAAACCTTTTCATCACTCCAAAGAAAACCTCATTCCCATCAAGCAGTCCCTCCCCATTCCCCCCATCCCCACTCCACCAGCCTGGGGCAACCATGAAACTGCTTTCTGTCTCTATGGATTTGCCTGTCTTGGATATTTCATATAAATGGAATCATACAATATGTGACCTTTTGCATCTGATTTCTTTCACTTAGCATAATGTTTGTGAGGTTCATCCATGTTGGAGCATGTATTAGGACTTCACTTTTTTATGGCCAAATAATAGTCTGTCGTTTACTGCAATTTGTTTATCCATTCTTCCATTGATGGAGACTTTTGGGCTGTTTCCTCCTTTTGGCTATTATGATTAGTGCTTTTATGACATTTGGGTACGTGGATTTGAGTACTTGTTTTCAATTATTTCAGTTGTATACCTAGCAGTGGAATTGTGGGATTATATCATAATTCCATGCTTAAATTGTGGGAAACTCCTAAACTATTCTCCACAGTGGCTGAACCATTTCACATTCCCACCAGCAGTGTACAAGGGTTCCAGTTTTTTCATGTCCTTGCCAACACTTGTTATTTTCTACTTTTCAGATTACAGCCATCTTAGTGGGTATGAAGTGGTATCTCACTGTGGTTTTGATTTGTATTTCCTGAATGACCAATGATGTTGAGCATCTCTTCATGTGCTTCTGCACCATTTGGGGGAAACTCTGAATACCAGTCAGAGCAGGTTCAGGTTTTCCCTCTAATCATCTCCTTCTTGCTGGTGTCCAGCTGATGTGCTTTCACGAGTGAGAGAGAAGGGGGTAAGAGTCATACCTAAGATTTTACATCACTGGCCTCCCGCCTTACCTGTGCCCCAGCCTGTCATGAGCTCATGTTGCTCACATACCATTAGAAGTTGTGATGAATATGAATGATTGTAGTGTTTTAATTACTGGCTAAATTTCTGTTTTTCTCTAAAGTTAGGAATGCCTGTAGTGGCATAATGTCCTGCCATTATATGTTTTACAGCAGAGTTAAGGCTGAAAACCCCTGGCACACTGAACCACACACAGCTCCTCATGTATATTTGGGATTTTGCAGTCTCCTTGACTTTGTACGAGGTGTGATGAATCTCCTTGTCTAAAATACACTCCCTCGCCTTGTTTCTCTTCAGGGCCTAATTCTACCTCCCAGCTCAAATGGCACCTCTTCCAGGGTGCCTTCCCTGGATCTCCCCAGCTAAGCTTTCTCATCACTAAACTGCCACACCCCTTCACCTGTCTCTCCAGGCACCAGCCACTGTCCCCCTGTACTGACAGTGTGTTTATTTCTCTCTCCTTCCTATGAGAGTACCTTGAGGGTGTGGATCATCACTCATTCATCCAGAGTTGGCCACGTGGACTTTGGCCATTTTGTCATTATGATAAATAGTGCTGCTGGGAACATCTTCAGACAAATGGCCTTTGTTTTCTTTTGGGATTATTTCCTTTGACTAGATTCCCTCAAACAGATTTGCCCATCAAATAACAGAACTAGTTGGATAGTTCTTATTATCTATTTAGATGGATCTTTCTGAGATACAAATTGAATCACGCCACTCCTTAGTTTAATTGCTCTCTCTGGGTTCTCCATGTACCTAGGATGGAGTCATGCTCCTTGCCCCCAAGTACCCCTTGTGGTCTGGCCTCCGCCTACCTCCTGTTCTCTACTCACACGATGTCCCTCTTGACTTGGGCTCACACCAGCTGCTCGCTGGCAGGTTTCTGGATGAGATATTCACTGTCCCACCTCTGTGTCTTTGCATGGGCCAGTCCCTTCTTGAGAATGCCTTTCCCCTTTTTCACCTGGCATCCCCTCATTCATCCTTTAAGATTCCTCTCTGGGAAGTCCTCCTGTTCTACCAGGCATGTGGAGTGTCTCTCCTCGGGGCTAGCACTGTATATCACCATCTCTCAGTCACAGGGCTTCCCAGACTGGACCATGATCATTGATTACTTGTCTGCTCCCACCACTACACAGGAAGTTCTGTGAGGTGGGGACTGGGCCTTGCCCGGCTCTGAACCCCAGAACCTAGAGGGCCTGGCACAGAGTGGACGCTCCCCAAACTCTTGCAATGAATCAAAGAGGGAATGAATGGGCAGGTCCAGACTGTGGTCTAGAGAGAATGTGCCGATTTATCATGTCCTCTGCAGTGTCTAAGTCATCCTGAGTCTTCCATGGCTCTGCCAGCTGTGGAGTGGCCATGGCTGAGTAATCAGGGCACGTTATAGGGCTTTTAGTTTTCTTTTCTTTAGTGACTTTAATAACTGGTTAGGCTGGAATTTACACTAATGTTACTTTGCTCTTTACCTTTTTTTTTCCATTACATCTATTTGTGTAAACAAGTTATTTTCTAGCTTGTCCCACTCATCTTATTCCTGAAAGCCTCTATTTTGTCAAAAGCTGCACGTTTATCTTTCTGTGCTAGCTAAATATATGAGCTTATTTTCAAGTTTTCTTTGAATGTCTACAGCTTGATCCATTTAAAATGAACCATTGATTAAATAGATTACATAGAGTGTATTCTGAGGTCAGTTCTTTTCCAAGGTGGTACCCAGGATTCCCTGAAATACTAATTAAAATGTAAACTATTCCTCCATCCTAGTATTGCTTCTGGTTATCATATAAAATTTTTCTTTTAATAACAGAATTTTTTTGTGGAATCTTTATACATACTACTGGTTGCTTTCTTGTACGTACGTGTTGTTTTTTAAAAAAATCCCACATGGTCTTGATAATTGTTGCTTTGTAACGTGTTTTAAAATCTGGTAAGGGAAGTTACCCCTGCTTCCTCCATTAAGCTATGAATTCCTTAGCATAGACTGATTTATCACATAATTTTCTCATGATATGATTGGATACTGGGAGTGTCATAGTGGTGGTGGGCAGGTGAGGGTTATAAAAAGCAAGGCAATCTTAACAATAAGACTCAATTTAAGACATTAATATGCAGTAAGGAGAACAGATGAGCAACTAAGGCTTCAAAGTCAGAGGAGCGGCTGTGGGGCCTGAGCTATTGCTGTCAACACAGAGCCCAGGGAGCTGAGGTGGGTCAGAGGTGTTGGAGAGGCCCAATTTGCTGACTGACCACCTTCCTCTGCTACCCCAATTCAAGAGAAAAATGTCTAAGGTTAGAGCAGAACCTCGAGAAACCCCAGACCTCTTCCTGGGCAAGATCTAATGAGGCAAGAATGAGGCCTAGGTCACCTATTGAGTGCAACCCACCCCTTATCTCCAATCAGAATCAACTCAACCCAACCCAACCCAACCCAACCTAATCCAGTGTAATCCATGCCAACCCAACTTTATCCAGTCCAATTCATTTCACACTTGTTGCATGCCATGGATGACTTAAAGAACTGGACAGGGCAGAAAACAGTTCTGAGGGCCCTCATATCTCTCTTAAGTGAGCAGGACCCTTGACTTCAGGTGTTAGGGCAGCCCCTGTTTTGGTTTGGGGAGCTTGGCTAGAGTCTGGCTTGCAGACAGCAGCCCTGCCTTAGGTCTCTCTGGGAGTCACCCCTCCTATCACTGAGGGACTCAAATGAGGCCCAGCTTAAAAGCCCCCTCCACCACCAGGAGGTCTTTGCAACTAGTCTCCTCCCAAAGCAAACGTCTGCTGAAGTCCTCAAAACTGTCTGCCCTGTTCTGTGTTTTGGCTACTACTATAGATTTCTGTCTTCCTCCCACATCTCCTGGCTACCTGCCCTCTCTGAGGCCCACTGGGATAGGTGGCAGGGTGACTAAAGAGCCACACTGGACCCAGTGCCCATCCTGGAAGGACTCACAATCTAGTAGTAGGGACCAGTGTGCAGCAGCTGGCTTGAATGCTGTGGACCTTGTCCTGAGTGTCCTAATGAGGGTGCAAGCAAGCCTCTTCAACCCTAAAGCCAGGATGTCCATTTTCACCAGAAGGTGGAGGAGGCGGAGGGAGGTAAGCAAGCTTTGAAAGAAGAGATTTATATTTTTCAGTAACATTAAAATATTTTGATAATAAAAATAATAGTCATTGTAAAAATCTAGGTTGGAAAAAAAAAAGGAGTTTAAAAAAGTTGCATATTTTCGCATGACTCAGAGATGAATCCTGCTAACATTTGGTGGACTGTTTTTCAAGTTTATCTTCTGTGCCTAAATATGCACATATGTTATAATGCGAATAGATCATTCTGTACACTGTATTTTGTTGCTTGGCATTTTTTTCCTTAACAATTATCTAGATACTTCCTCTGGAACATTGAATATTCTTCCCTAAATCCTTTGTAAATGAAATAGTATTTCATTATGTGGATGTCCCATAATTAAACTAGGCCTCTTTTAGGGCTTTAGGCTGTTTCCAGTTGTTTACGTCCATAAACACTATTGTGATGACCCTATTCTTGTAGCTCTGTACTTGACTATTCCTGTGACTATTTCCTAGCACAAATTCCTAAAACAAACTGTTGGGTCTAGTGCTTGCCTGTTTTTTTTCTTAAGGCTTTCATTGCATCTTTTTTTGGAAAGGCATAGTAATTTATACTCCCTGCAACAGCATAAGAGAACACCTACCTAACTTACCGCACCTTTGTCCACTGATGCTATTTTTCTAACTGAAAGGAGAAAATGACAACAGTGCAAGGGACAGTGCCAGCATTACTGCTCCAAACTGCCCTTAGTTAAATGGAGTTGGGGATTGCTCCCTCACCCCTACCATTCATTCATCCATTTGGCACGGGCTAGAAGAGAAGAGGCTTTTTCAGGAAATTAGAATGCAAGAGCTCAGGTCACAAGGACCTTGGTGGTTCTCAACCCTGGCTGCACCTTAGAATCACCTCGGGGATCCAAGAGGAATCTGAAGCCCAGTCCTCCCCGTGTCCAGGATTCTTAATATGCCTGTGGTCCAGTCTTGGGCAGGTTTCAAAAGCTCTTGGTGTGATTCTAAAGTGCAGCCAGGGTTGAGAGCAAGCAATGCAGCCCAGTGGCTTCCTTTCAAAAGTGACAATCCTGAGTCCCAGAAAGGAAAGGTCCTGTCCGTGGTCGCAACACAGGTGAGAGGCAGAGCTGCCACTGGACCCCAGAACCCATGTCCTGGGTTCAGATCTCAGCTCTGTTGAGTGACCCGGGGCCAGTATCTTCTCTTATCCATGTTTTCCTTATCTGTAAATTGGGACAATAATTCCTACTATGAGGAGTAATAAGGGAAGCATGGGGCCTGTAATTGGTGACCAGTTCTGTACCTCTTTCCTTCCTGCTCCCACATCTCTGTGAGTTCCTTGAGGGCAGAAACCCTATGTTATTTATCCATGTTTCCTCAGCGTCTGATGTGGCACCAAATGGACACAATGAGTGTTTGAATACATTCATGAATGAATATTCAAAGCCTGGGACTGTGGAGATCTTAGTGAAAACCTAGCATTAGGAACCCTGGACCATAGCAGAGTCTGTGTGAGCCTCCAGCTCTGCTGGAAGACCACCCCCAGCCATCCACTGTGATGATGGTGATGGTGATTATGATGATTGTGATGCTAATGGTGGAGGGCCCAAAGCGGGTGGGAGCAGGGGCTGGGTGTAACAGATAGGTCAGGGATGGAATACATTTCATGAAAGAAAAGTGAAGGTATGCCTTTCCAGTGCTGGAAAGTTATAACCATTGCATCCTGTAGAACAGAGAGTCCAAAAGCCGATGACAAACTACACCTAAATCCATGCAGTTTCAACAGCGTCACACAAAGAACCATCTGAAATTAGGTGAGCCAGCTGCTTCTCCCCTTCCAGCTGCACAGTCTTAGTGCCTGGCTTGTTCTGTCTTTGTTTTCAGCAAACAGGTCTGTCTCCTGGCCTCCATTCTCTCTACCCACCCCCTATACTGCAGCCACGGGAGTCTTCTAGCTTCTTGCCATCCAGGTGTGGTCCACCAACCAGCAACATGAGTATCACCTGGGAACTTAGTAGTAATGCAGAATCTCCAGTCCACTCACAGACCCAATTTATCAGAACCTGCATGTTAACAAGCTCTCTGGTGATTCACATGCACGTTAAAGTTTGAGCAGCAGTGTAAAACCAGCTCTTATTATGTCACCCCCTGCCTTAGAACCTTTTGTCATCTTCCTATGCTAACCAACCTTGGTAGGCAGAGTACTGGCCCTCCCACTGTGTCCACATCCTAATCCCCAGAACCTGTGGATAGGTTGGGTTACCAGACTGAGGGAAATTAGGGTTGCAGATGGAATTAATATTGATAGTCATCTAACCTTCAAAAAGGGAGTGGATCCTGAGTTACTCAGGTGGGCTCAGTGTAATCACAAGCGTCCTTAAAAGTGGAAGAGGGAGGTGAGGTGAGAAGGACTTGACCAGTCTTTGCTGGTGTTGAAGATGGAGGAAGGGGCCACAAGCCAAGGAATACATGCAGGCTCTAGAACCTGGAAAAAGAAAAAGAAAATAAAAAGAATTTTTCCTCAAAGCTTCCAGAAAGGAGCATGATCTGCTTAATTTGTATGCAAGATCTGTGTTGGACTTCTGACCTACGGAACAGTAAGGTAATACATTTGTGTTGCTTTAAGTACTTAATTTGCAATAATTTATTACAGCAGCCAAAGGAAATGATTTTAACATTCCTTAGCATGGCATTTGAGACCCTCTGAAGTCCTACCAGTGTGCTGTTTTGGCCTCATCTCCAAGAATATCCTTCCTCTTAGCCTGATCTCAAAGCTCACAGCCCCCAGGGTGGCTGGAATGTCAGGGGTGGGGCACCCTGCGAGTCCAAGCTAAGGTTATTCTCCCTGCACCCCCCCAGCATCTAGCCCCATGTCTGGCTCTGGCAGGTACTCAATCAATGCTTGTTAAACGAATAACCCAGTGGAAGCCTGCTATATTCATTCAGGTCACCACTAGCCATGGTGGGGCCCCAGTACACTGGAGGCACTGGAGGGGCTCTACTTTGCTGTCCCCCTGCTCTTCTGTCGGGCAGATCACTGTTGGGCCTCAGTTTCCTTATCTGGGAAATGAAGGAGTTGGACCAGGTGAATCCTCAAAGCACTGTTAGCGGGAACATTCTAGGATATCTGAATTCACTTCACCCAAACTTTGCGGCGGTTGGGGGAGGTGATTCAACTCAGCAGCGCTCGGTGCAGTTCCCATCCTTCACTGACATCCTGTTCCATGGGTCAGGATACAGAACTGTGCCCAAGGGCTGTGTGTATTTGGTACATAATGGAGACCACAGCTGCTCTCCTTCCCTGTCTAGTTAAAATGCCAAATTGCTCACTCTCCCACAGAAAGAAAAAGGGAGGGAGAAAAGGAAGCATTTCTCACTGCAGAGTTTTTCCATGTGACACATTTTCTAATTTTATTTCAGACTTAACTGTCTAGAGTAGATGGCTTCGTTTCAGCGTCTCCCCCCTCCCCTTTTATTAGAATATGAGCTTCCAGTTGAGGAAGTGGAATGGTTTTTCTTGTTTAATATTTGCCAGTGTGGGCTGCTATCAAACGACGGCTGAATGGCCTCATTTCCTCTGCTGAAGGAAGTGCTCTCAGGTGCACAGCACTAAGCTAGTGGTAGGATTCCTGGGGTCTGGACCCTCCATGGGAAGCTTGACCAAGTCACTTCTGTTCTTGGACTCAGATACTGAATCTGCAAAGAAAGGAAAAGGTTGGGTCACCACGGAGACTGTACGGCCGATTGGAAGAACTGGTTGGTGAGCCCCGTTTCTAAGAGTTGTTTTGTTTGAGACTTTATTGGAATTGTGTGCACCTAAATTTATATCTGCCATCAGCTTTGTCATCTCCGCACTGTCGCTGCACTGCATGGATTGGTTGAGAAATTTTTAGCACCTGGAAAGGGTGTTGTAGCTTTGTTTCGAAAAAGCTGATTCTGCTCCTGCAAGGTCTGTTGGATCCAATCTCTTCCTTTCATCCCTTTGCCCCACTGGGTTCAGGCCTGTGTTGTGCTCACTAAGGGACTGTCACAGCAGCTCCCTGTCCTGGCCAATAGGTCCTCCCATGTCTCTGTCCTCTAGTGCATCTTCTCACAGCAACCCGAGTGGCAGGTCCCATTATGTCACATGCCCTTAAAACCCTTCCCTGCTTTCCCTTACAGCACCTTAAATTCCACTCTCCTCGAGCTGGAGCCCAAGGCATCTTCTCCCCTCCCAGCGCTCCCGGTGCCCTGGCTCCAGCTACGGTGCCCTGGCTTCCAACTATGCTGAACTCCACTTGTCTCTGAATTTACAAGCATGTTCTCTTCTCCTACCTTTGCTAGCACTGCCCCACAGTCTGGAATACTCTCCCTGCCCTGTTGAAGTACTCTTTCTCCTTTATAGACTTGGTATGCAAAGTATGGTCCCTGTGCCAGCAGCATCAACACCACTGGGGAGCTTGTTAGAAATGCAGGGTTCCCCGGTCCAGCCCCAGACCTGCTGCATCAGAATCTACACCTTACCCCGGCCCCTGGCTGATGGGAGTGAAACAGAAGTGAGGGGTGCGCCTTGTAGCGTGGTGGTCAAGTGCTGGGGCTAGGGGTCAGGCAGGGCTGGTTTGGTTCTAGGCTTTGCACATACTAGCTGGTGACCTTGGACAATTTACTAGTCCTCTTCTAGCCTCAGTTTCCTTATCTGTAGAGTGGAGATGATAATAGTACTTATCTCAGAGTTCTTTGGATGAGTACATGGAGTCATGTCCCCAAAGCTCTCAGCACAGTGCCTGGCACACCATGATCCCTCAATGAAGGGTAATGGCCATGGTGACAAGGTTCAACCTCAGTGCTAACTGACATAGTTCCTAAACCCTCCTATGGCCTCCCTCAGCATTGCTTGTACCTGGTTTCTTCCATCAGAGTCACTTGCAAGCCCATCTACCTAAGGATGGGGAGAACCGGGACAGTGCCATTCATTTTCAGGGTTCAGAATCATTGACCTTCCAGTGCAGGGAGACAAGCAAGGACTTTGCAGGTATGGGTGGGTGAGTTGGATAGAATTAATGCCAAAATTTCTAGGTATAAATGGTCATCCTGCCTGTCATAGCCTGGTAGGTTTTTCATTCACTCATTTGTTCACTCACTTTTATTTAATAAATATTTATTAACTGCTTACTGTGTGCAAGGCAGTGTGGTACACGCTGGCTATAAAATGATGAACAAGATAAGCGTGGTTCCCTTCCTCATGGAGCCTAGAATCTAATGGGGGACATAGACACTAAATAAAAGGTTGTAGAAAAAAACCTAAATGTCTATAAACAGTAAAAAGTGTTATGAAAAAGTGCAGGGAGCTATGAAAGCACATGCCTGGCCACTCTAATACTGTGGTGTCAGGAAAGTCTCCGCAAGTTGTGACATTTAAGATGAGATCTGAGGTGTGAATAGATTTAGCCAGGAAAGGGGATGGGGCTGGTGGGTTAAAACAGGATGAGGATAGGATGGAAGCAGCTGCTGGTGTGGCCTGAGCAGTCAATTCTCTGAGCCTGGTAAAGGAGGGGAGGCTGGGATGGGACAGGACAGGATGGGACGGGGCTGAAGTGGGGGGTCTCCAGCATGAAAGCAGGACTTCCGTCCAGTAGCTGCTTTCCCAAGCCTGGCCCTGGGTGAACATCTGGGCTTCCACTGCCCCTTGGGTCCTGCCCAGTGCTCATAGCCCAGGGTCCATGGGCTGAGAGCCTCTGGGTGCTCTTTCCTGCCCTGCTCTTGCCTCTACTTACCCGAGAGTTTATGGCTTCAGGGAGGGGCACACTGTCTCCACCTCTGTGTTGCCCAAGAGAAGTGTATATGAGAGACTTGCAGTAGCATGATAGGGAAGCAGGGCTGAGTGAGAGGCTGGAGCAGAGTCTCTGGTCTTACCTTGGCCACCCAGAGCCTCCCAAGCCATCACAGCTGCCTGGCTGAGAGGTTGTGAAGGTCACACGAGACAAGGATTCTAAGAATTGCCCTCTGCAGTTAGTCTCCAGTTAGTCTTGGCTTTGAAAAGCTTCTTCCTGTCTGTGAAATGAAGGGGTTGGACCAGCTCTGAGGCTCATCCAGATCTTATATTATCTCTTCTGATTTCTCTCTCTGGATCTCTGTATTCAGAATGTGTATCCACAAGTACATGCAGAATTCTCTTGCCAGGGAACAGAGAGGTCTTGCGGGGGAATAACTTGGGTGGGAAGTCCTTAGGTGTTTTCACATAGGAAGCAATTCCTTTAGAGATGGTGGGAGATGGGTGATTCATTACCCACTCCTGTCCAGGCCATTCCTTTAGAGACCTGCTTCTCAAACTGGGTGTGCTCGTGGTCCTTGGCTGTGTGACAGCAGTGTGCAAAGCCACATTGTTTATTTCCTGCATCCATTTTACTCAGTGGTTGATAACTCAGGGAGTCCAGTAGCAACTGGAAGATAATCTAGAATATTTTTATGTTAAACAGCCCACAATTATTATGGAGTGCAAAACTTAAGTGCTTTTAAAGATAGGGAAGGAGGCTTTAATTAAATTTCCAAGCTCTGTGGGGCTCTGGCTAGACCCAGGCCCTCAGGTATAGGGTCCCCTCTCTCTAATGGTGATGCTTTAGTGGAGATGACGTTATATATAGATTTGAGGTCCCCAGTTGGTGGGGGAGGCTTGGAATTATGGTAGCGGGTACAAGAACCTGTTCTTGTATAAACGTTTCCTCCATCAGTAGTTACCTAACGCACTTGTGTGTGGAAGGGGCTACTGACATGATGGAGGTCACTGTTCTCCATAGCGCTTGTACTAGAACTTTCAGCTCCACGAGGGAAGGAACTTGTCTGTCACTGCTGGATCCCCAGCACCTAGAACAGTGGTGCCATACAGCATGTGCTGAATAAATGCTAGTTGAATGAATAGATGTGTGTGTGTTGGTAGCTGTAAGAAACTTCCCTCCTCAATCTGCATTTACCTTTCCAGGAATAAGTGTGTGGGTGCATGAGCATGGGAAGGTTGGGTGGAATGTGAAAAATGCTGTTCATGCATATGCATGCGGTAGACTGGCCAGTCCCACTCAAGTCCAAGGTTTCTAAGAATCTCTTTGGAGGCAGCCTCCTACCCTGTGTGGTCCATCCTCCTTGTGGGAGAAGCACAGTTCACCATTCATTCACCTTGGGTAGCTGGGGCTCCTAAGCTCCCTTCTTAGGGTCCGTGGGTCCCCCAAATACCTCGCTCCCATCAAAACCCACCGGGGGGGCTTCCCTGGTGGCGCAGTGGTTGGGGGTCCGCTTGCCGGTGCGGGGGACGCGGGTTCGTGCCCTGGTCTGGGAATGTCCCACGTGCCGTGGAGCGGCTGGGCCCGTGGGCCATGGCCGCTGGGCCTGGGCGTCCGGAGCCTGTGCTCCGCGGCGGGAGGGGCCGCGGCAGTGAGAGGCCCGCGTACCGCAAAAAAAAAAAAAAAAAAGCGGGTGGGCCCGTGAGCCATGGCCGCTGAGCCTGGGCGTCCGGAGCCTGTGCTCCGCGGCGGGAGGGGCCGCGGCAGTGAGAGGCCCGCGTGCCCCCAAAAAAAAAAAAAAAAAAAAAAAAAACCCACCAGGGACCTTGAGGACCCAGAAAATGTTGGACTTTCAGAATCCTCTATTCTGGCTCTCCTAAATTACAGAGAGGAAGATGGAGGCTCAGAGAGAGCAAGGGACATGATGAGAGTCACACAGCCAGAATATAAAAGAACTGGATTTAGAATTGGGTTTTCTGATGTCCAGGTGGGTGGCATCACACCGCCCTCAAACTCCCAAGTTTTGCTGCTGCTTGAGTGTAGACATGCCTGTCTGTCCCATCCTCAGGGATATGGGAGGAAAGACGGAGGACAGGAATTCCCATACACTGAGGGTCTCTTCTGTGCCTGGCAGCGTATGGTTAGAGCTGAGCTTTGGAAACATCAGCTGGACTTCAAATCCCAATTCCTCCATGTATCAGCTGTGTGACCTGGGCAGATTGCTCAGAAGGAGGGTTGGTTCCCTATCTGGACAGGGGGTAGTGGAGGTCCCACCTCCCAGGCTGTGTGAGGCACTCAGAGTAGAGCCCGAGAAGACAAGCCCTTGGTGGGGGAGAGCTCTCCCCGAAACCATGAACCGCACCCTGTGCACAACAGCGTCACTGGGGAGCTTTTAAAACATGTGGAGGCCTAGGCCTTTCCCCCAGAGGTCCTGATTGGTATGGAGCCGAGAATCAGTCTTCTAAAGCCCTCAGGTGGTTTTTCTGCCCATCCAGGAACACAGTGCTAGAGCATACACGCCATGAAGGCAGGGGACACATCTGTCCTGTTCACCCGTGAATCTCCCACAGTAGCAGTGCCAGGCACCTGGTGGCTGGTGCTTGAGAATATTTGTAAATTAATGAATGAATGAACGGACAGATAAATAAGATGTGCTCAGCACCTGACATTACCCTGTACCACCACCCTGAGAGCTGGGTATTGTCATCTCTCTGTCCAGATAATGAAACTAAGGCTCAGAGGAGTTAAGGAACTGGCACAAGGCTAGTAAGTGGATGAGGCCTTGCGTGCAGGTCTCTCTGGCACAGAATTACACGTCCTTCCCCTGCATGTGCTGGGCAAGGCTCGAGGCTTATCCTCCTCGGGTGCCCCCGAGGTCACCCTCAGTTTCAGGCCTCCAGTTAGGGGCATCTCCTGGTACGCACCTTGGAGGGTCTGGTTCCCTCTGCCATTACTCTGGAGGTGCACAGGCTCTTCCTCCAGCTAATATTTGGAGGCCATCAAGCTGTACTTTCATCTAGATTAAACAAGAGTCAGCCTGTTTCAAAATATGACTTCAGGGTCACCATCTGTTCTGGCTGTTCCCTTAAACTCAAATCCCATTTCAGAGCCAAATGGGGCTCCAGCATCCCGCAGAGAGCAGGTCTCTGCACAGTGGAGCAGGAAAATCTGTAGAAAGAAGCAGTGTGTTTGATAACAGCTGTAGGACAAATTTCTTATGTCATTTGTTCCCCCCTACTCCATGGCATCGAGTTGTTATATGTGAGCACCACAGGCCCCACTATGCATCCATTCCTGTATTGGGTGCCTACTGTGTACCAAGCACTTCCCTGCGCCTCACCTTCTTAGGGCAGTGGGTGAGAGTGGCCTGGATAGTCGATAACTGTGGGAACACGATATGCTGGGCAAGTCACATCGTCAGTCTGGGCCTTAGTTTTCTCATCTTGGGGACACTGGACTGAAGTCCTTCCCAGCTCTGAAGGTCACCCCGAGTCTCCAGGCCTCTATCAGCCTGTTCAGTGTAGGCAAGATTTCACAGCTCCTGC
>NW_006788521.1:1809717-1816032 GCF_000442215.2 Lipotes vexillifer | reverse complement strand
TTTCACAGCTCCTGCTGAAGCTGTGAACTCATTCTGCCAGCTGCTTCCCTGCCCTGGCTGAATTCATACAAGCTCATCTGTTGGGACGCCCTGGGCCGTTCCCAGGGCAGCTTGATTTTGCCCAGGGCATCACATGACAAGTGCTGAGAGGTTGCAGGAAAATATGTCTCCTGCTGTTGCCAAACGACCGCCTTCGCTCCACATTCCAAATCGCCCAATTCCACCCTCTGCTTGGCAAGGGAAAGGAAGGGGCCCGACTGCAGGGGCAGCAGCTTGAGGTGAAATGGTGATGCCTCCTAAAATGGTAGGCGGCAGCCTTCCTCAGAAACCTTTCAAGGCACCCCATTGCCTGTTGCATAAATTTTAGTCTCCTTGGCTTGACATTCAAGGCTCTCCCTAATCTGTTTCCAGTCTCCCGAGTGAAAAAGTGATTAAGAGTAGAAAGAGCTGGGAAGGACCTCAGATGACCCATGTGTGAGTCCCAACCACACCAGTCCAGCTGTGTGGCCTTGATCTCCTTCAGCCTTGGTCTGTTTATCTGCAAAATGGGAGAGCAATTGTTCCCACCTTATCAAATCGTCCTGAGAGTAAATGAGCTGATGTTGGCTTCACGCTTCTAACCTGGCTTCATAATTCTCTCCTTTCTGTGCTAATGTGGGGGGTTGCCTAAGAGTCCCATTGCTCCCATCCCCTGGGACTACCCACTTACCCCTCAGCTTCCTAACAACTCCATAGGTTTGCTTATGCTCTGCTTGCTCTATCATGTTCACCTGTGCAGAGCCTTCCAGGCCCATCTCCATTGCCCTGTCCTTCAGTTCAGGCACCTGTATCAGGGCTCTGTGTGTTGGTGTCTTGCCCTCTCTACTCTACCAGAGTCCAAGTCTTCTTGGTCTTCCAGAGTCCACCCCAGGCCCAAGTCCAGACAAGTGTGGCCACTGGATGCTGGTTGTGGGCAATGCCAGAACCCTGGACTGGGACCAGGATAGAGTGAAAGACAGGGAGGTCCACTCCTGCCTCCCCTTCCGAGATCCATCCACCCCTTGTGGCTGCATTTCTCTCGGGGCTGGCACAATGTAAATAAATTTTGACTGAATTGCATGTGGTTAGCACCTCTAACTCTGTAAGAGATTTTATGGACCACATGGTTTCAATCATGCGAAAGAACTCAAGAAATACCCAAGGACATGCCTTACTTAGAGACTTAGAAAGCTCCAGAATTACTCTTTCAAGCTCCTCCCACCATCGGTGCCCCTCCCACCCCAATGCCTTACAACGTGGGGCTGGCGGTTGGAGGCGGGGGGATGCAGGAAGGAGCAGGAATCTTAGGCTTCTTCTCCCAGGACCTCGAGGGCTGGCCTGTTCTGCCCCATCTTGCCCAGTGGCCCCAGCTCATGCTCTAGCCCCCAGGTAGGTGACGAGCAGCCTCTCTGAGGTCTCCAGCCAAACCTCAAAAACCTAATAGTATATCACGAGAAGGGGAAGCGTACGTTGTCCACAATCCCTACCCGGACCCTTGTTCCAGGGAGGCAGCTGGAATGCACTCTGAAGTCTAAGAGGCCAGTGTGTTTTAGAGCGGCACCCCCAGTTGAGTTTAGTGGGTGAGAGCCAAGGCAGGCATTTTTCAGAAGCCTGGTCATTCTGCACCCTCTTGCTTAAGGGTCAGCCAAAAGGATGGAAGATCGCAGCCCTCAGAAAAGTTAACATCAGGCCTCTGTTTGGCTATTAATATTATATTATACTTCAACAGTTGGATCAGATGAGAGCTAGCCTGTTAAGTGCATATTGAGCTAAATGGTGCTGGTGGGATCACTGTGACAAACAGCTGGCATTCATTAGAGTTCTTTGTAATTGCTGAAAAATACTGTATTGATTGTATGGATGACAATAAATGTAATATATGGTAAGATAGGCATACGGTCATTCTTCTCCAGAATCCATTAAGCTCATTCATTCACTCATGTGTGCATCACTCGTTCATTCATTCCTCCATCAATGCTCAATTTTTGCCTAACTCAGGCAAGCCCTGTGCTAGAGGCGTGAGGGTGAAGTTAGGAGATATAAACATGAAACAGATGATGCCTGACCCCCAAAGGGCTCACAGGCTGGTGGGAGACACAGGCAAATAAACAGATAATAACATAGAAGTGAGGAATTGGAGCTTCCTGGGAAACTTACCAAAGGAGGGTTTCTTGGCAAGATGGGGTGACCCATTTGCAGGCATTTAGAGAAAAATCAACCCTGAGGCCCAGCTTCCCAGTGTGGCTGGAGAGGACTTCCCTCAGGGCAGGGCAAGGGGAAGGTGGGGAGGCAAGGGAAGTGGCTATTGTTGCCCCTCCTGGAAGCACGGCCTCCCCCGGCTTGGGACAGGCTTTCTCTGGGGAGCAGCTCCCTTGGAGGCCACAGGCTTCCTCCTGGCTGTAGAACCCTCGCAGACATGCCCAGGCCCCCTGGGCTGCACCTCCCAAGCCTCTCTGCATCCCACAGATCACCAACCTCCTTCCCCCAGCTGGGGCCACGTGGCTGCCTCTCCCTGTTGTCAATTGGTGGGATCTAGTCACTCAGGGGACTCGGCCTCCCATCAGCCTGTCTGGGAGGCAGCTCATTTGCTGTGGCTGTGCTGTGATCTGAGGGAAGCCGCATCGCAGCTAGGGCCCTGCCTAACCCTGTGTCCATAGAGGATGGACCCAGGCTGGGTCCACATCTTGTCTCTGCCACTTACTACCTGTATGACCTCATCCCTCTGCATCTCGATCTCTTCATGTATAAAATACAGGTAATAATACCTTCCTCACTGGGTTATTATGAGTATTAAATGACTCAGTCCAGGCACCACACTCATAATAGGACTTGGCATACAGTAAGTGTTCAATGAATGTATTAGGTTTTTTGCCTGCTCTAACAAATTACCACAAACTGGTAAAGTTCTGGAGACCAGAAGTCCAATGTCAAGGTGTTGGCAGGGCTGCACTCCCCGTGGAGGCTCTCGGGGAGAATCTTTCTTTGCCTCTTCCAGCTCTGGGGGCTTTCAGTATTCCTTGATTCATGGCTGCATCACTCCAATCTCTGCCTCATAATCATGTCGCCTTCTCTTCTGTCAAATCTCCCCTATGTCTTATAAGGACACTTGTCATTGGACTTAAGACCCACCTGTATAATCCAGGATGGTCTCTTCATCTCAGGATCCTTAATTATATCTTCAAAAGACGCTTTTTCCAAATAAGGTCACGTTCACAGGCTCCAGGGATTAAGATATGGACCTATCATTTTAGAGGCCATCATTCAACCCACTACAGTGAACATGGGCCATTATTATTATCGTTTAGTTGTTGTTTCTTCCAGCAGCTGCAGTTAGCCTAACCTTAGCATCCTGCCCTGGGGTCAGGAGAGGATGGAGTGGGAATGCTAAACCAATTTCCAGGTTCCAGCTCCTCTTGGTCAGCCCCATCTTATTCAAGCCATTCCCAGGCTGGGACAGGAAATTCTGCTTATGAAGTTCCACTGCCACATTACAGCATTTCCGCATGTTCAAATTTCACTAATCTGAGATAAACAGCCCTCTCAGGCCCCTACACCTGTTTGGAGCTCTCTGCCCATGTTAGTTGCTCCTTACACCTGAGCAGGCTATGCTTAACAAAGCATTTTCACACGCAGAACCACATTTGACCTTCACTGCAACTACGCTGAAGGAGGTCATTTCACCCCATTTTGCAGGTGAGAAAACTGAGACCCAGAGGGAAGATTGCACAAACCTATCTTTCCTGGCAATTACAGACAACAGTTCAGGGGAAAGAAAAGAAGGCTAATATCATTGACGATAATTGCAGTAACAACAACCACTGTGCTATATTGAATGTATGCTTTGTTAGGCCCTCTGCCTAGTATTTTACATCTGTTATCTCAAGTCATTCTCAAAAGTCTCTCCTGAAGTAGGTGGCATTATTCCTGTGTTATGGATGTAGACACCAAGGCTCAGAGAGATGAAGTGTCTTGTTCAAAGTTGCATAGCTTTTAAATGCTGAACTGGGATTTGAAGCCAGACCTGGCTGAATCTTTCTCCCTAATACTGTGCTGCTTGGAGATCCTTCTCTAGTTTGGAACATATGTCACGCTGGCCAAAATGAGAGCGGTGGCAGTCCAGTTCCCTCCCAGATCTGCTCAGAAGATGAAGCCCATGAAAGACGACTGTCTCTTGCTGGTGGCAAAGCTCCTTCCTGAGAGGCAGGTGCTGAGTGTTGATGCTCAGAGCAGTGGGGATCGGCAGCAGGGCAATGGGAAGAGGGAGGCAGACAGGCCCAAGGTCACTGAGGGACGGGACAGTCAAGGTGTGCTCCCTGGAGTGGGGCAGCCTTGGGCTGAAGTGACATTCCTGGAGAGGAGAGGAACAGAGGGAGACTCAACTCCTTGCCTCAGACCTTTAAGGTTCATATCTTAAAATCGCCAGTTCTAGGACCTGATAGCTGTGCGCCCTCGGGCAAGTTATTTAACTTCTCTGTGCCTCTGTTCCCTCATCTGTCGACTGGGAACAGTAAGCGTGGGGTTGTTGTGGAGAGCTCCGGGGCTGTGAATCAGGATCACCTGGGAGGCTGGTGCCCAGGCCATGCCTGGACAAACTGAATCAACATCTCTGGGGGTGGGCCCCTGGCATAAATATTTTTTTAAAATCTCCCTGGTAATTCTGTGTAGCCAGGGTTGAGAACCACTGCTCAGCGGGTAAAGTACATGGCACCCAGGACGTAATAAGGGCTCACTACACACGAGCTATTGTTACACTTTCCTCATACATTCATGAAATTAACATTTATTGGGCACCTATCTGTGCCAGGCTCTGCCAGGTGCCCATATCACCTGCGGTTCGTACTTCTTGCTCAGCCATTTCTAGCATTGCTTCCAAGAGAATGAGTTAATTGGGTTCGATGCTGTGTGAAGACATGACCCAAATCTAATATTCTGAGAAGGTTTTACTGATAAGGGCAGAATCCAGAAAATGTGCCCACATCAGAGAAACTGAAACCCTGTGTGTAGGAAGTGCAGCCGAAGATCTCCAGACCTTTAAAGAGGAAGCTAGAGAAGAAAGAGTGGGCTGCAGACTCTTTGTGGGTCCCCAGGCAAACATCTGCCCCTGCAGTGCCCCCACTTCAACATCTGTAACGTGGAAGGGTTTCTAATGGGTGGCTTTATGTTGGGGGGGGTAGTTTTTAGCTGCAGAATCCTTTTCAAACAAGGCTGTAATTGGAACCCAAAATATCAAGCAAATTAAGTCTGAGTTGCTTTGGTGTGAGTGTATGGATCAGGGTAGATGAGTGTTGGTGTGTGAATGTGTGAGAGAGTCTCCATGAATGATTTGTGTGTGGATGTGTGTGTGAGTGTGTGAAGGTGTCAGGGTGTGTTAGTATGGGATGAGAGTGGGGGAAGGTGTGTGTATGGATATGTGTGCATATACATGTGAGTGTGTGTATGGATATCTGTATCAGGGTGTGTGTGAGTGTTCGTGGGAGTGTTGTGAATAGGTGAGAGTGTGTGTATGAGTGTGGTTTTACGAGCGTGAATCTGGATGGGTGTGTGTGTGTGCATGTGTGACTGTATCTGCGTGTGTTAGGGAGCTGAGGGGCAGGCCTCCTTTAGCCTCCCCTCTCCTGCTGGTGGCCTTCTCCGTGCCCCTCCCTGCCCTCCTGCCATCCCTGGCCCCGGGGAACCGTTGGGAACCGTCTGGTCATCTGCCCTGTCAGCATTGGTTCTGTGTCCCCTTGCAGCGCGGAGCCCGGCATATTCAGGAGATCCTGAAATTGCCCACTTCCAGCAGGTTGCCACCTGTTCCTCTCTGGTGCCCCTCACGTGCCCAGGGCAGGCCCCTTTTCCTCCAGGCCCGCTTCAGTGAGTTTGTGAGTTTTCCTTGCAGAGCCCCGGGTCCTCCGGAGCTGCTGCCGGGAGTGATGACTCACCGCAGTTGATGTCATCCCCAGGAGTCAAGGCCTCCATCACACTCAGAGAGTCTTTGTTCCCCAAATGGAAAAGGATGGGCCATAAACTGAGAGGAGTTACTACAAAACCCTTCCCAGATGCCCGTGGCCCTCATGCCTGCCCACACCTGCTAGCCTTTACTGTACCACCTGGTGCACGGGGTCGCTGCAGTGGCTGTGAACCCAGGTTTGGGGAAGGCAGTGAGGAAGGGGTCTGAAGACCCTCACCGCAGCAGCACAGCAAGACCCACTGCTTGCTTCCTGGGGCTTGCGTATGGCTCTTGCACTGGAGCCAATTCTGCCTAGCCGGTGTGTGTGTGTGTGTGTGTGTGTGTGTGTGTGTGTGTGTGTGTGTGTG
>NW_006788521.1:1808217-1809707 GCF_000442215.2 Lipotes vexillifer | reverse complement strand
GGGGGGTGTGTGTGTGTGTGTGTGTGTGTGTGTGTGTGTGTGTGTGTGTGTGTGTGTGTGTGTGTGTGTGTGTTGCAGGCCCGGGTCACAGGATGAGGGAGTCATAGCACTCTCTCCAGGCTCAGCTCCTCAGTTCCCTAGTCTCTGGGCCTACTTATCTGATTCTATTATTAATTCTGTAAAGGCTAACAGTTGGAGGGTGACTCTGAAGGGAACTGCAGAGACCATGAGGGTACCCGGCCCAGAGTCTGCCTAGTCTCTGGGTCCTGACTGTTCCTGGCCCATCGTGTTGTCCATTCTCGTGGTGACTCTGGGAGCCAGCTTTCATAGCTGCCCCGCTATACAGATTAGTTCACAGCTCAGAGAAGCGAATTGGCTTGCCCAAGGTCACACCCCAGTTAGCGGTAGACCCAGGGCTCAAGTCCAGATCGTTCTGCTACCAAACCCCAGGAGTTTAACCCTTACCTGTGGCTGCCAACCAGGAGAGGGCATCAGACTCACCCAGGCCAGACTCTGGAAGACTCTGATTCCATAGGGCCAGGCAGGAGGGGCAGACCTCTGTCTTTTTAAAAGCTCCCTGGGTGACTCTGATGTGTGGCTAGGACTGCAACCTTCATAAAACATTATACTACCTAGTCAGATTTGAATCCTGACTGCAATTGCTTATTATCTTCATGGCCTTGGGGCAGTAATTAACTTTTCCAAGCCTCAGTTTTCTATCTTGTAAAATGGGGATAATAATATTATCTCCTTCATAAAGAATCAAGGGTGAAGGTGAAATGATTGGTGGAAAGCTCTTCAAATAGTGCCTCTCACGCAGCAAGCCCACAGTAAATCTTAGCCACAGATGTTATTGTTTCTTGTCATCCATTCATAGGTCACCCTTGCCAGACTCCGTGCTGGTGCCAGGGACGGAGAGATGAGTCTGCGTGATCCATGTCCAGGAGCCCATGTCTAGGCATATCAGGGAAGGAAGGGAGCTAACCACCAGAATGCAGAGATGAGGGTGTAGCGGTGGAGGGATGGACGGGGACTGTGGAAACACAGAGGGAGAGCCGAGGGGGAAGCCCAGGAGGCAGTGGGCTGTAATAGGTTGGCTTCCGCACTGGGGTTTCAGGTGAGTTACTTCTCTCTGGGGCTTGATTCCCTTTGCCAAATGAGAGAATGAGCCCCGCCTTGCCTCCCTCCCCCCTGGAGAGGGAACAGGTGAGAGGATGCTTCGAAACCAGAGAGGGTGCTGGTGGGTGCAGACTTCTTCCTGCTGGGGCACCCAGCTGGGCCCAGCTCCTTCCAGCTGCTAGGCAGGGCAACCAAGCTGCAGGGCCCACACCTTGCCAGGACTCAGACCATCTCCAGGCCCCTTCAAAACCATGGTTTTCTCACTTGAGGTCAGAGGCCTGAAAGAAAGAGAGAGAGAGGAGAGCTCATACAGTAACTTCATTGAGCAGGAAAATTCCTGCGCTATATATGAAAACCGGAAAAGGGAAAGA
>NW_006788521.1:1790734-1808200 GCF_000442215.2 Lipotes vexillifer | reverse complement strand
GAAAAGGTAAAGAGGCGTTCTAAGTTTACATGTAGAAAAATGCTCTTCTGTAATTCAGAAAAATGAGGTCTTTGATTGTTGCCAAGCCCAGGTCTTCCTTCTAAGTTGATCCAGGATTTTTTCCCTGGCAGCGAAACAGTTCTTTTTTCTAAGAAATGCATTGGGTGGTAGGTTTTTCTAAGAACCTCTTACATCTTTGCTGGGTGTGGATTGAGCCCCTGCAGGAGGAATTCTGCTGTGTCCATTTTCCTCGGGAAGGGAGTCAGGTAGAGCTGGGCGCCTCCGGGGACTCCAGCCCGGGTGTGGTGATGTTTCCTCACGGGCAGAGTTATGACATTTTCCTGGGCACAGTGCTCCCCACCTCCGGCCAGGCCACACTGTCCAAAGATGAGGACATCTGTAGGGGGAGAGCTGGATTTGTGCTGGTCCCCATTGGAGTCATTCCTTCCAGGCCTGAAGGCTGTGGGCTGAAGGAACCGGCAGTTAAGGGTGGTTAGAGAAACTGGAAAACAGATGGGAGATGAGGATGCAAAACTGAAGACATTCAGACCTGGCAAGGGCCTTTGGAAACCATCTGATGCAGGCCTCTCATTTCATAGATGAGGAAACTGAGGCTCAGAGAGAAGGGACTACTCGAGATCATATGCTGCGTTGGTGGCAGAATCTGCCTCCCAGGCCGGGCCCTGTCCACCATTCCATGCAGTGTCTGAGAGGCCATGGTGTGGAAGTCCAGAGGGCAGAGTTAGGCCCAGCCAGGCAGGTGGGAGCTACAGGAGGACATGCCTTAGCTTACTGGGAGAAAGAAGACTTAGAATTGCCCAGCAGTGGCCAGGGTTGTCCTGGGGGCGTTGAGCTCCTGGGCAGTGTAGATGTGCAAGCAGAAACCAGATAGACTTTGGCGTGGAGGGATGTGGCAGAGGAAACTCCTTCTCCAAATGGTGAGCAGTCTTTCTGCGTAGAGTCTGTGGCTTGGTGAACTCCCAGCAGGCAGCAAAGGAGGCACTGGGGACCTCCTCTCTCCCAAGGGGTGAGTGCAGGGAAATCCAGGGGAGAAGGGGCCCTGCTGGGGTCCCAAGGGCAGCCACCCCCCCTTTACCTACACACTTAGCCTGCTGGCTCCATCAGGGTTGGAACACCTGGACTCCCTGAGCCCTGCCCCCAGTGGGAGCAAGAGGAATCAGTGAGTCCCCGTTTAAGCTGACTGAAGTGTTCTGTAGTCTTCACAACGGCAAGTGGAAATGGGATGTGGGGAAGGGACACCTTTTGCTTTCCCAGGCAGCCGGTGTAGGAAAGGGGTAGAGGATAGGAGGGAGGCACCAGGGTTCTAGGCCTGGCTTGTTCACAGCTCCCCACTGACCTCAGACCTGCTCTCTTGGGTCATTTCCAGACCTGACTGTGATTCTGGCACAGGCGGTGACCGTCGCAGCTGCAGCCCAGGAAGCCTTCCTTGGGTTTCATGGGTGCAGTTCTCCGTGTGGCCGCCAGGGGCCGCTGCTGTGCACGTTCCTGGAGTGTCCTCAGCCACCCTGTCTGGCTTCTCTGCAACCCTCTTTGACCTAGAGCCAGAGGAATGCTCCTTAGTCCCTTGGGGCTTTAAATGCTAACAAGCACAGAGCACTGGGCTCAGGTCCCAGATAATCATCTGTGAGATGGAGCTTTGCAAAGCCAGATAACAGTTCCCTGAGGAGGCAAGGCTCCAGAGCCCAGGCTAGCCCAGGCTAGCCCCAGGCACTGCCTCAGGACCCCACAGATGGAAGGGTTGAACCAGCCCATTACATAGAAGGAGAGACTGAGACCTGCCTGGGGAGGAGGGATGTCAGCTGTCCTGGAGAGGAGGAGGGGGAAGGGTTCCAGTTCTTCACCTCCTCTGGCCAGGTCACTGTCATCTCTGTGGAAGGAAAACCTGAACCCTGCCCTGTTTGTTTCTTCAGCACTAGGATTCTGCCCTGGTTTCCATGGGAACTGGCTTTGGACCCCTGGGAGGAAAGTTGCACCATGTGGTGACTGTTCATATTTTCCTCTGCCCAGTCCACCTCTAAAGCCGTCTGATTCCCTTCCCTGTGCCCTCGGGAGGGGCTGCACCAAAGTTGTGCTCAGGAGCCCAAACCAAAGACTTGAGGAGAGTGAGGCCCAGTGGCATCTCTCTATTTCCTTTCCTCAGGCCACAATGCCAAGCCCTGATGTGGGTATTTGAAGGAGGGAGTCATGACTATGGCTCTGTGTATAGGGTGGGAGAGGAGCTCCAGTGTCTTGGGGTGCAGCTGAGTGAGCTTAGAAAGATTTGGCTGTGAGAAGATAGGGGAGGATGTTACCAATAGAAGGAACAGCCTGAGCAAAGACAGGGACAGGAAAAGGGGGAGAATGAGGCGGTGAAGCAAAAGGTGTCTTGAGTGGAATTTCAACTTGATCCTGAGGGTGCTGGGGAGCCATTGAAGGCTCTGGAGCTTGTGAGTAGCATGAGTGGATGACTGCTAACTGAGACACCTAGATCATGATCTTCTTGAGAGCCTACATTCTAGGTTCAGCTCCATATCCTCAGCTGCACACAAGGTGTGAGGTGGTGCTTTATGAATGTTATCAAATTCATGAACTGGAAAAGTGGGTTGAAGAACCTCCACCGGAAATGAAGCTATCCCTATGCATTAATGAAGTGAGAGATTAAGACTGAGGTCAGATGTCCTATGAGATAAGTAGTTATCTGTGGCGAAGTGTGGCCACCTCCCACAAAGGGCCCCGAGGTTCCTGAGGCCAGAGAATTCTGCAGTCAGTCCCCCATTAGCACTTCCCCCCTCCAGTCTTGCCCCTCAAGGATGGTGAGATGTCTTCCCACCAGCTGTGATCTCCACGCCTAACTTCCCACCCAGCACAGAGCCATCCTAGGACAAGTCTATGGACCAAGTTGCTGGGCCTGTTTGTCTTGGCTCCCTGGCTTCTCTCCCCTCCCTGGTGGCTGCCTGAGCAGGTGGCCTTCCTGCTGGAGGCCAAGGAGAAATGAGCCAGCAGGCCCAGGCGCAGCCCTGAGCATGGGTCACTCAAGGCCAGGGGTCGCTCCCTGCCACGCCACGCTGTGGGACCATGGGTGTGGAGGGAGTGGTGGTTGCTGAGAGCGTGGCTGGGCCGACTTGGACTTCCTCTAGATTGTGGCTTGGCTCCCCCTGTGGCCGACCCAGTGGAAGCAAGGCCTGTTGCCTGATGCCTGCACTCCGGTCCTCTCTCATGGCTGAGGTCTGGGCAGCAGGGGGCGGGTAGGATTAAGTAATGATCTCTTTGCAGACTTTGCTTTTTGCTAAGCTTATACCTTTGAATCAAACAGAAGACCAATTTCTACCATTTGTTGAGCACTTGCACTTTTCCTCCATCATCTCATTTGGTCCCCATGTGTGAGATGGGTGGGATGTCTCCTCGTCAGCAGTAAGTTATCTGCCCAAAAGATGCCCACTTCGTAATTGGCAAAGGCTGGATCTGAATCCAACACCAAGGTAGTTCTCCTCTGCAGGCTGCCTTTTTTGCCCACTGTCCAGCTGGCCAACCAGTGGTCTGTGCCTGGCAGGGCTGAGGCAGCTTAGGGGTCGTGGGAGGGACACCAGTTCCGGGTCATCTGTCATTCCAAGTCACCCCTAAGGCAGAATCACACCTCCCCTCTGTCTATCCTTGCTTCACTGCTCCATATACTGCTTTCTGGCTGTGTCTCCTGGTCCTGGAACTCTCTCCTTGACCACCCATTTCCCTGTCTATAAGATAAGGAGATTGGATAGATTGGTGATTTTTTTTTTTTTTTTCCCCAAACCAGAATCCTCCTGGAACTAAGAATTCCCAGAACGGCCACATGGAAGCCTGGGCTTTACTGGCCATGGCAGCACTGAGCTGGTTTAAGCAGGCTTCTGGGTGGGAACCTCTCATCCCCTGTCCTTGGGTACCCTGAACCCCCAGCTGTCCCTTGAACCCTCAGGACACCACTTAGAAACAAACCACTGGATGAGAGGCCTTGGTCATTCACTCCCCGTGGAACCACACATTCTACAAACCTGGAGTATCCCACCAGAGAGGGACTTCTCCTGTTCTCAGTAGGAGAGAGAGAGGGGCTAGAGGAAAAGCTTTCACTGGATTAAGTGGAGAAGAAAGCGAAGCTATCAGCAGGGTACTCATGGTTTTGTTTTGTTTTTATCTTTAAACTGTGGAGGGGAGGAAAGAAATCTCAGTGGGTTGCTTGCTTTTCTTTCTATTTCTTTTCTTTTCACTTTTTCTTCTTTCTATAGAGATGGGCTGTATTTGAGTGAGGAGAAACAGGAAGAAAAGGTTTTATACTTTCCCAAAGGGGATGTAGGGTGTTAACGTCTTTAAAAATATGTAGATGTCTTTATTTTTCACATCATGTACTTGGGGTAAAATTCAAAAAGTAGAAAAGAGTATCCAGTGAAAAGAAAGTCTCCTGTTGTCTCCCAGCCACCAGCACCCTTCCTTGCAGACAATCTCTGGTCCAGTTTCTGGTGTATCTTTCTAGATGTATTTAATATATATTTTAAAATATATTTTATATATTTATGTATTAATATATGTATTTCCAACTGATAGCAATTCTATTCTGCACCTTGTTTTTCTTATATGTTTGTTTCTAGTTAATACATCTTGTTGCATATTAAAACCTAAGGGACCATACCTTTTTAAAGGCTGCATTGTATTTTGTTGTATGGGTATATCAAAAGTTACTTTTTAAAATTTTTTTTTTAGAAATTTATATATTTATTTATTTTTTTGTGGCTGCGTTGGGGCTTCGTTGCTGCGCGCGGGCTTTCTCCAGTTGAGGCGAGCGGGGGCTACTCTTCGTTGCGGTGCGCGGGCTTCTCATTGTGGTGGCTTCTCTCGTTGTGGAACACAGGCTCTAGGTGCACGGGCTTCAGTAGTTGTGGCTCGCGGGCTTCAGTAGTTGTGGCTCACAGGCTCTAGAGCGCAGGCTCAGTAGTTGTGGTGCCCAGACTTAGTTGCTCCATGGCACGTGGGATCTTTCTGGACCAGGGCTCGAACCCGTGTCCCTTGCATTGGCAGGTGGATCCTTAACCATGTGCCACCAGGGAAGTCCCAAAAGTTATTATTTATTTAACCATTCCCCAAGAATTCCAAGACAGAATGGTTTAGATACATTTAGATACATTTTAAACAATACTGCAATGGATATTCTTGTAAGTGCTTTATATGTCACGTTTGTAACTGTATCTGTTCTAAAAATTCATAGACGTATAACTTCTGGGTCAAAGAGTACATATGCACTTTTACTTTTGATAAATATCATCAAAGTGCCCCTCCCACAGTTGTTGTGCCAGTTTACAGTCCCACCAGCGGTGCATGCGATGGCCTGTTTCCTCAAACCCTTGCTAAACAGAATATTATCCAACATTCTGAACTTTGCCAATCTGATAGGGAAAATGGTATCTTCATAATCTTACCTTGTATCTCTCCTGCTCTGAATGAGGTTGAGTATCTTTTCATATGTTTAAGAGCCTTTTTTTTTTTCTTTTACTGTGGAAAGAATTTCCTGTTATTTGCCCATTTTTCTGTTGAATTTTTGGCCTCCTGCGTATTCTTTTGTGTATTAGCGTAATTCATCTGTTGTCTGTGATATATGTAGCAAATATTTTTGTCCAGGTTGGGATTTTATTTGACACTGTGGGGATTTATTTTTGCTAGGCAGAACTTTAAAAATTTATGTGTTGTTAAATTTAATGAAATTTATAAATCTTTTTATTTTTGCCTTCTGGGGTTTGTCATACTTTAGTTTCTGTTTTATTGCAAGTTGAAAACTGGACAGAAAAAGCATTGGATTGAGAATCAGATCTGCTTTTAGCCGCCAAATCCCTTCCCTCCTTTAACCTCAGTTTTGCCTTCTTTCTGTAAACTGAAGGGGTTGGACTTCATTCATTTATTTGTTCATCTTTTCATGCATTCATTCATCAGCACTGAGCTGGATACTGGGAACACAGAGATAAATGGTGTGGTCCACGTTCTCGTGGTACAATGGGGAGAGAGACAAGTGACCCAACAGGGACCTGCAGTGTGCTGGGAGTGGAAGTGGAAGACCTCAGTGTATATTGAGGGGTCATCTGATGCGGGCCTGGAAGGAGATGTAGGTCAGGAGGTGAAACAAGGGATTTCATGGGAGGGAGTCTTGGAGAATGAGGAGTTAGTTATTCTGGTAAAAATAACTGGTGGGGTGAGGTGGGGTGGTGGCAGAGGGAAGAGCATTTGACAAGGAGGGGAGGGGACCTGTGATGGCCTGGGGCACTGGAGGGAGGGCGTCGGGAGTGCTGGGGAGTCAGAGTGCGGCTGCGTCTAGACCACAAAGGCCTCTCCAGGCAGGCGCCCAGGCTGCCGTGGACCCTGAGGGCACAGATGGCCAGAGAAGCCTCCTCAACATGATCAGATTTGCCCTTTGTTGAGGATGGGACAATCGTTTCATTTGAGTGTTGTGAAATATTTTCCATGGCATTTTTTATAAAGAATACTACAAGGAATACTTTTGAATATCACCTAGTTTAAGAAATAAAGGGCTTCCCTGGTGGCGCAGTGGTTGAGAGTCCGCCTGCCGATGCAGGGGACACGGGTTCGTGCCCCGGTCCGGGAGGATCCCACATGCCACGGAGCGGCCGGGCCCGTGAGCCATGGCCGCTGAGCCTGCGCGTCTGGAGCCTGTGCTCCGCAACGGGAGAGGCCACAGCAGTGAGAGGCCCGCGTACCACAAAAAAAAAAAAGAAAAAGAAAGAAAGAAACATCATCACTGTAGTTGAAAAGCCCCATGGACCCCTCCCCAAATCTCATCTCTCTACCTCCCCTAAATGTTGGCAAGAACATGCTTCTGGTGGACATGTAAAATGACACAGTTGTATCTTAATGATAATTAAGATAATAATTGCATCCAAAAAGAAATGATAATAATGGGATATAATGTAGGTGTTAGCTAATGCTGGGGAAGTAATCATACTGCAATACATAATATAAGTGTATCATATCAACACTTTGTTCACCTTAAACTTACACAATATTACATGTCAGTTATATCTCAATTTTTAAAAAATGGCACAGTTGCTTAAGAGAACAATTTAACCACACTCAGTGAAGTTGCAGATGCATATACCCATATCATCCAATATCTACCCTAAGTGGTGGAATTACCTGCACAGGTAAGCACAAGGAGATGTGTATAAGAAAGTCCATAGTAGTAGTGGTTGTAATAGTGATGGTAACCTCACTTTCCATCAGCAGAAATGTGAACTAATCCATAGTGACTTATGTATACCTAGAGTACTGCTGTGAAAATATGAGACCTAGAACCACATGTCTCAACAGGGATAAATCTCAAAAATACAGCGTTGAGTGGGAAAAAAAAGTTCCAGAATACATGCAGCATGTCAACATTTATATGAGGTTAGTAGATAGGCACAGCAGTGCTGCATTCTGTTGGAGACATATAGTCATGTAGTAAACACACAAAGGCATGCATGGGGGTAATAAACACCAGACCCCCAGAGTGGCTGCCTCTGGGGCATAGGCAGGGAGAATAGGATCAGAGAGTCCATGAGAGCTTCAGCTGAGTTGATATTTTCTTTCCTAAGTGGAGTGGTGGGCCCATGCCTGTTCCTCATGTTATTCTGGTTCTAAAAATGTTAATAATTTATTTAGCCCAGAATATCCCCAAATTATCATCTCAACGTGAAATCAATCTAAACATATTAAACAAAATGAATGTCTTACATTCCTTTTTTCAAGCATTCCTTTTTCAAAATACAGTTTGCATCTGTTGTCCCGCCTGCAGAGCTCCTGCCCACCTCCTTCTGGGACCTGCCTTCCTTTCTCATCACCGCAGGTGCGCGGAGGTGCACATCACTGCAAGCCAGCCTGCAGCCTTCTCCCAGGGGACGGTGGCTGGGTGGACCAAGGCTCATGAACCTGGGGTCCTTTCCAGGCCACCACAATGGAGGCCTATTATTTCTCCCCCCAAGGGGTAGTGGTTAAGAGCATACCTCATTAGTGGGATGGTCTCCTGAGGGGCTTACCTTGGGCAAATTTCTTACCGTCTCTAAGTTTTCTCTGGGGTAGAATGGGGATAATAGTACCTACCCTCATGGAGTTGTTGTGAGGAGTAAATGAGCTAGCTAATGTATATGAAGAGATTAGAGCCTGGTAAGAGTGAGAGCCCGGGGAATGTGGGTGATGCTGACCATGATGACGACAGTGACAAAGGGTGATGACGATGATACGTATTTCAGTTGTCCTAAGGTCTGAGAACACTTGGTTTTGTCCCTGCTTTTTTCCCCACACCCTGAGTCACTTAAACAGTAGACCTCATTCAAAATAAAACAAAACAAAATAAACCTATACACTTTCAAAAAAAATTAATTAATTAATTTATTTGGCTGCGTCAGGTCTTCGTTGCTGTGCATGGGCTTTTCTCTAGTTGCGGCGAGTGTCGTTGTGGTGTGTGGGCTTCTCATTGTGGTGGCTTCTCTTGTCTCGGAGCACGGGCTCTAGGCAAGCGGGCTCAGTAGTTGTGGCTCGCGGGGTTAGTTGCTCCGCGGCATGTGGGATCTTCCCGAGCCAGGGTTCGAACCTGTGTCCCCTGCATTGGCAGGTGGATTCTTAACCACTGTGCCACCAGGGAAGTCCCAAACCTATCCTCTTTTAAAGAAAGAAATGGGGAAAAAATCCTTAAGTTGATGGGGGAACACTGTAGGGATATTCTCTAGGAATATTTTAAAATGTTTTCCAAACTGCTAATCATGACTTGTTCATGGGTAACGATATCAATTCAGTAGGTTGTTTCCAGCATGTTTTTAATAAAACAAAAGAGAAAAAGAATTGTTAAACAGAAAGGAAAATATCATAGTGCCTGGTAAGTATTAAAAGTAAATAATGTTTTATGAAACATCTGTTTCGCTGTTACGGATATATATTTGTCTAAACGTGCATATTGGGTGGCCATGTAAATGCATTTCTTATTGTCGGTCGTTGTCAAAAAAGTTTGAAAAACAATAATTAAGACACAACCGTGGGGTTCCTGAAGGATCCCATTTCATTCCTGAGTTTATTTCTTCCTCATTTCCAAGTGTAGTCGAATATATATGTGAAGCATGGCCTCCTCTCTCCCTCCCTGCAGAGTTGGCTTCCCAAGGCCACCTGGACCTCACGGAGCTCATCGGCGTCCCGCTGCCCTCGTCCGTGTCCTTTGTCACTGGCTATGGTGGCTTCCCGGCCTACAGTTTCGGGCCTGGTGCCAACGTCGGCCGCCCGGCCAGGACCCTCATCCCACCCACCTTCTTCAGGGACTTTGCCATCAGCGTGATGGCGAAGCCCAGCAGTGCCCGAGGGGGCGTGCTCTTTGCTCTCACAGATGCCTTCCAGAAGGTCATCTACCTGGGCCTGCGGCTCTCAGGAGTGGAGGACGGCAGCCAGCGGGTCATCCTCTACTATACGGAGCCCGGCTCCAAGGTGTCCCACGAGGCTGCCGCCTTCCCGGTGCCCGTGATGACCCATAGGTGGAACCGCTTTGCCATGGTTGTCCAGGGCGAGGAAGTGACCCTCCTTGTGAACTGCGAGGAACACAGCCACGTCCCCTTCCCGAGGTCCTCCCGGGCCTTGGCCTTCGAGCCCGGCGCGGGAATCTTCGTCGGCAACGCAGGAGCCACGGGGCTGGAGAGATTCACTGTGAGTCCGAGTCCTGCAGATCAGGGGGGCCGCTGGACACCGTGCAACAAACACAAGCAACTATTCTTATTATCTTATTCTTATGTCCTCAAAGAGGCATGTATGCTGGTGGGAAGAAAGTTAGGCCCAGAACACAAAACCTAGATTCCAGCGCTGAGTTTTCAGTGTAGCTTGATGATTTTAGACAGTATCTGGATTCTCTGATCTGCTCTGTGTTTTCTTATCTATAAGTAGGGATAAGAAAACCTAGGCCATAGGGTTGTGGAGTCACGTAAGCTAGCCTGTGTGAAAGCACTTTGTATGTTTTAAGGCATTATAGAAAGGGTAAGGTTTGTTATATCCTTCAGTGATTTTATCTTTGGAAAAGGGTGGCAGTTGCATGTAATTTCTACAAAGGTGGAATAGCTGGGATGCCAGAGTGTGAGGTAGTTTCTCTCTCTCCTTTTGGATGTGACTTGAAAAAAATACCGGAAAACTGATTTTGCTGTCAAAATGTTTTTTTTGTTTTTTGCGGTACGCGGGCCTCTCACTGTTGTGGCCTCTCCCGTTGAAGAGCACAGGCTCAGCGGCCATGGCTCACGGGCCCAGCCGCTCCGTGGCATGTGGGATCTTCCCGGACCGGGGCACGAACCCATGTCCCCTGCATTGGCAGGCGGACTCTCAACCACTGCGCCACCAGGGAAGCCCAAAATGTTTTTTCTGAATAAGCCATTCTAAAGCAGATCCCTAAGTTACTGTAGTTATTCATTTAGTCAGCACTATTCTTACTGATACCTTCCCAACTGATTCAGGACAGGCCTGTGGCCTGGGGTTTGGGTTTATCTGTAGTACAGTGGAAGATGGATTTTAAGAAGTTAAAATCCGATGAATAATTTTGAAACGCTCGCTTGGGAATAGTCATGGAGAACGGGCTGTCAGGTGTGGAGAGGGGAGGCGGAGTGGAAGCAGGGAGGTTGGTGGACACCTACTCTGGGGACAGGTCCTTCCAGCTGGGAAGCATTGAGCCATGGGGGAGAGATACTTTCTGGTGGGGGAGGCGTGCATTTTAGGGCTCGTTGTTGACAAGCTGGGGACCTGGGGACCAGTTAGGAGGCTGCTGTTAGTCTGCGCTTTGAACACCATGCTCTCCAAGGACCTCTCTAGTTAGTGGGGCTCATATTACATTGGCCCAAGGAGAGTCCCCCTGAATGAGAACAGGCCTGGAGGTGGCTTGGTTTCCTTGTCACGGCTATGGGCGGCACTTCTCACACCTGTCCTTTCACGGCTTCTTCTCTGTTACAAAAAAGTCATGTTTCCCGTGGCTGCTTGTGCTGTAGACGTGGCCTCTGACCCCTCTGCTTTTCCCTAGGGGTCTATACAGCAGCTCATCATCCACCGTGACCCCAGGACTCCCGAGGAGCTGTGTGAAGCTGAAGAATCCTCGGTGAGCCCCTACCTGCCCCCCGGCAGCCAGAGAAGCTGGCGCCCAGGCAATTTTTCATTCCCAACGTCATGGAGTCTCTGAAATCTCTCATCTTGGCAAGAACTGCGTCAAGTCCTGTTTTGGGCTTTTTGGCTTTATTATTATTTTTAAGAACTTCAGCCATGTCTTTGGTGTGTGTGGGGGAGGAGTTGCGTTTCTTCTAAGGTGTTAGGTTCTTCCGTGGCCGTGCCAGTCAATGGCGTGGTTTCCAGACTTCCTGACAAGAAAGGGTGTCAGGATTCTAAAATCAAAGTAAAAACTCTAAGACATTCTGGGTGTAAATTCTTATAAAAACAAAACTAAATTTAGCTTTTATGCTTGGCAAATGAATCAGTTCCTCAGCTGGGGGGCAGTGGTGGTGGGCAGGGGACAAAAGATGGGTCCTTTCCCCCCTCCTTCCCTCCCTCCCTCCCGCCAGAATTGACTGAGCACCTGCAAGGTGACAGACCTGGGGAGATGCTGGAGATAAAGGGATAAACTGGGAACTGTCTCTGTCCTCCAGATGCTCACACATGCCCAAATTGGCAGTGACAGACCTGAGTGTGCGTGGCCCTCAGACCCCAATTCTAGAGGTCAGGTCGGGACAAGAATGTGGGGGAGGAGCAGTGGGAAGCCAGTCGGGCAGGAGCTGATGCCTGACCCGTGACAGGCAAGTGTCATCCAGATGAGGAAGAAGAGGTGTTCCCAGCAGAAGCCATGGCGACGATGCAGGAAAGGCAGAGATGGGCAGAGCGTGGCGTATTCCTAGAGCTTCTGCCCCTCTTTGGGTGGTGTCAACCCCAAAGCGAAAATAAGCTGATTTTATTCATTTTGTAAAAACTGCTGCCAGTGTAGTTGGAAAGCCCCTCCAAGGTGGAACTTGGATCTGTGAGAATGTTTGCTCTCCTTGAGGCTGTGATCCCAGCCTGGTGTTCCCGTGACGCTGAAAGAAGGGAAGCTTTGTGTGTATTTATTCCTTCATCTCCGTGTTGCTATTGAACAAACAGAAACAACCCAAGGGTCCACAAATAAGTTACAAAATCATGGCATACGGGTGTCTTGGCTGCCATTAGGGGGCTAACCGTGAAGACTAGGTAGCAAAGGGAGGATGTATTTCAAATGTAACGACTCCCAGTGAGGAATTCTGGCGACAGTCGTGCAAAGAGGGAGTGCCTTTTGATCGAGATTGAAGGGCACCTGGACAAAATGCAGGTAGGTATGTTAGACTACACTGATTGTAGTTTTTTGTTTGAGCAATAAAACATGGAAGGAAACAAAAAGAATAGCCAAGATGTATGCTGTCTTCTCCATCCCACTCCCTCTGTCTCCATCCATCTCCATCTCTCTCTTTCTCTTTTACACAAGCACCGTTCCTCCACAGGAGTTCATTTCTGTGACTCCACAGTTGTAAACTGCCCCCCTCTGCCCAGCATGATTTGTCTCCACACAGGCGTCAGGAGAGACCAGCGGGCTTCAGGAGACAGACAGAGTAGCTGAGATCTTGGAAGCCGTCACCTACACTCAAGCCCCGGTGAGTACTGGGTGCTGTGCCATGTCCTCTTAGTCGGCTTTTGGGGGGCTGGGCGATATCAGAGAGTACCCAGAGTCCCGGTCTGACGTCTCTGTTCTCAGAACTGTGACTTCATTAGACAGTTCACCTGGGGAGGTCAGGAAAACACTGGCCAATGGGCATTTTGCAAAATCCCAACTGCAGGGGAACACCATTACCTGGGTGCCATCCTGTGCTGTGGCCATGAGAGGGCTGTCCAAAGGTGAACTTTGTGCTCTATCACCTCCCAGCTGTGTGAGCTTAGGTGACTTACTCAGCCTCTCTGAGCCTCAGCCCCTCTCCCATAAAACAATAATCAGCGTGCTATCTCGTGAGGTCCTTGTGAGGTTAGATGAGGCCATGCAGGGGCAGGTCTCGGCCCAGTGCCTGGCACAAGGGAGGTGGCCCTGAACGGTGGCTGTTGTCACATTTGCTCAGGGCTCTGGCTGTGAGAAGGAAGTTGGGACCCCCACTCCTATGAGATGCAGAGTCCTCCCAGGAGCTCGTTTCTGGCCCCATGGGAAAGGAAGCCATCCTCCCAGTGGTGTGGGCCTCCTCCCTCCTGGGAATGTGCCCCGTGGCCAAGACAAGGAAGTGGTTTTGAAAGCACTGAATCAGACTGTGGAGACACCAAGGAGCCTGTTGTAATGAAAACAGCCGGCACTGTCTGAGTCACTGAGCACAGAAGCCCCAGCCATCTCCTCGACTGGGCTGGCTCAGTCTACAGACTCATCTCTGATAGAAGAAAGCAGGGAGCTAGAAATAAGATGGGGGCTCTAAATTATAGACCTCCAGTGACAGAGGGGTGGGTGGTGCAGAACAGGACCAGAGTCTGTTAGTGTGGGAGGGACTTAAAGGTCACCTCTTTTTGTTCAGATGTGTACAGAAAACTGCCCTTTGTGCAAATGAACAAACTGAGGCCCAGAGAGGGAAGGAGACTGGCCCTAGGGTGTGTGGCCGAGCTGAGGCTAGAGCACAGGGCCCCTCATGCCCCATCAAGGGTTCAGGCCGTGACCCTGTGCTGCTGGCCTGGGCGGTGTTGCAGGGGTGCATCTTCAGGACCACAGCCGGTTTGGGGGTAGCTGAGGTGGAGAAAGTCAAGGGTCCAAGGTGCCTGCCTAGGTGGTGACTGGTGGGTGGCTTCTCTGGGCAGTGTTGCAATCCTGTGTGTGCCCATCAGCCCTTGGCCACCCCACTGGCATGTCCAGGGCATAGGGCAGCAGGGCACAGAGCCGTGGTCCCCTGGGCTTTCTAGCCTGACGCTGCCCCCCGCCCCCCAGGGTACCAGTTCACAGCTAGGAGTGAGGCTGACTTGAGCAGAGAAGCTAATAACCCGAGGTGGCCTTGAGGGACGGACAGGAAAGGGGAGTGGGGCTTAGGAGCATGGGATGTCATGGAGGCGGGTGCTGGTCAGGGAGGGCTGTGACCTTCTTTGCAGGGTGGTGTTTTCCATTCATTCCCCAGAGGAGGCACTGAGGTACACGCAAGTGAAGTACTTTGCCCCGGGGCTGCCCAGCCTGGAGGTGGCAGAGCCAGGTCTCCAGCCTGGGCCCAGGCCGCTATCAGTCATGTCACCCCCAGCTAGGGACTTCTCCCTTTCACCCTCTCCTGGAAGGCTCCCCTCCCTGGCCACCCGCCTCGCCCCGCCCCCTCCAGGGCGGGGGAATTACCGTCCTCGGCTCAGATGTTCCCCTCCCCTCTCTGTCTGGCTTCTCTCTTGGAATGAATCTCACTTCCCTGTCCTCAGCCTTTCCAGCCCTGCTGCCCTCCAGGACACAAGCCATGACTAGCAAACTGAATCATGGACTGCCTGAGCACTCAGGGCCTTAAAAAGCCAGGCCCTCCTGGCCTCCTTCCCCATTTAGGGTAGGAGTCCCTGCTCCCCAATTCTTCCCCCTGCTAAGTCAGCATCTGCTGACACACCTTTCCATTTCTGGAAAGTTCTATCTTTGCCGAGTTAGAATTAATACCTTATGGTTCTCAGCCCTGGCTGTGCATCAAAGCCCTGAGCGTGTGTGTGTGTTTATGTGTCCATATGTGTCTGTGTGTGTATGTATGTGTGCTTGTATGTGTTGTGCGTATATGTGCGTGTAGGGGTGTGTGTGCTGGGGGAGGGTCTTAAAAAAAGCCTCTTGCCTGGGCTGCATACCTGGACATTCAGATTCAGTAGGTCTGGAGTAAGATCTGATGGTCCGTACTTACACAAAGCTCTGCAGGTGATTCTGCGCCACAGCCAGGACCTCTCTTCCGCCCACACCCAAATGCTCACAGATTCCCAACACACCACACCCTTTCACTCCTCGTCTGTGCCTTGGCTCCTGCAGGTTCTGTTTGCCCGGAGGGCCCTTGCCCACCCCTGTCTCTGCCTGGCCAATTCCCACTCCTTCAGGATCCAGTCCATAGCCCATCATTGGAGGCCACGGCCACGCTGCCCTCCTCACGCGTGACTCTCACTCCGGCAATCCCAAGTGTCACATTCATCACAGTTAGTTGGGTCTGGGTCTGCATCTCCCCTGTAGTCCAGCAGTTTAAGGACAGATGCCCTTCTTATTTACTCACTTCTGTATACTGGGGATCAGCCAAGACATGGCACACAGTAGGGCCTCAGGAAATATGTGTTGAATGTGGGCCAGCAAATTACCACATTTTTTTTTTTGCGGTACGCGGGCCTCTCACTGTTGTGGCCTCTCCCGTTGCGGAGCACAGGCTCTGGACGCGCAGGCTCAGCGGCCATGGCTTACGGGCCCAGCCGCTCCGCGGCATGGGCTCTTCCCGGACCGGGGCACGAACCCGTGTCCCCTGCATCGGCAAGTGGACTCTCAACCCCTGCGCCACCAGGGAAGCCCAAATTACCACATTTTAATTAAAAACTCTTAAGGCTTGACATTCCCGTTTTGTCACGGGCCACACTGGTTCTCCATCCACACTAACGCCTGAAAACCAGCAGCAACCTGTTGGCAACAGGACACCTGACCCTGACTGCCGAGGGTCAGCTCACCAGCTCTGCCCTGAACCCAGGCTTCATGGCTGCCTTGTTGGGATTTTGCCAGAAGAGGTTTTTAGCTGAGAGGCTGGAGTTGGTGATTTCATATAACTCAAACTTTGCCACCTTGAGTTACTGAGCTCAGCCCATCCTTACCTGACTGTCCTGTGTTTCCCGTACGCTCACCTGCCCTACCTGCCTCATCTCAAATCCCAAGACCTTTATAAAGCCACTTGGCTTCCAGCCACCAGCAGTCTTGCTCCAGGCTAGGGAACCATGGTAAAGTGGCTTCCCCCAACCCTTGGCCGGGAGAGGAGAGGAACCTGCCTGGGGCAGGCGTCCTTACCGCCTTGCTAGATCACCATGGAACTGGGGAGTGGGGAATGGGGAGTTCTAACTTGGTCTTCTTCCCAGCCTCTCCTTGGTTGGGGGGTGGTGACTGCTGGCTGCTCCCACTGTACCCCCTGGTTCCTGCCTCACTGGGCTTCTTTAGTGCACCCTCCTGGTCTCCTGGCCTAAACTTCAACACCCCAAATCCATGCTCTCATGGACACCAGGGTGAACTCCCTAAAGTACACACCTGCCCACATCTCCCCCATCCTGATACCCAAAGGGATACAGTTTGTTGCCTCTGGTTTAAGGCCAGACTTCTCACCTAAGAACCAGCCCCCTCCCTCTCTCTGCCTCCCCAGGCTTTATCCCCCTGCTTCCATCCTCGAACCCTGGCCAAGCACAGGTTGTCAGGCCCTGGCAGTGCTGTGTCCTTTCTCACCTCAGTGCCTCCTTCCATCCCTGTTCTCTGAAACTGTTCATTCTTCAAGGCTCAACTTCTAGAAGCCTTCCATCTCTGCCCTCACCCTGGAGATTTTAAGGTACAGTAGACTGTATCTTTTTTTTAGTACACAAGTATTCCGTATTCATTATGGAAAAAACTACAAGTACAGTTGAGCAAAATGATAATCACCTTTAATATTAACACCCAGAGAAATCACAGCTAGGGATGTTGATGATAGCTACCATTTATGGGCTCATACTATGGGCCTGGCCCTGTGCCAAGCACCTCCATGCATTTTAAAACTTTTAAGTAGTTATTATTGGCCCCATTTTACAGAGGAGGAAGCTGAGGCTCAGTGAGGTTATATGAGTTGCTCAATATAATATAGCTAATAAGTGGAGAGCTGGGATTTGACTCGAGTTTGGTCATAAGAACTGAACCATTAAATCCTAAGTTATGGGGCGCATAAGAATCTTTGTTCTGATGGACCAGAGAGTCATCATTTATATACTATGTTCTGACATTAAGGAAATAACCTTCTGTTATTAGTCAGGATAGGTAAGTGATAGGTGTAGTAAGAAATTTACCCTGAAGTCTTAGTGTCTTGGTTGTTTCTTGTTCATACCACAGGTCCCACACTGGTCGGTAGGATCCTTCCATTCACCCTAGCCCCTTGAGCTCAGAAAGTGATGAGACTATCGAGCTGCTCCCCGATCCTGGGTCTGGGGATGACCTTTGCTGCCCTTTATCAGGATTTCTGCCTAGCTCTCTGAACTGCTCTGTTTCCAACTGTTGGGGTTTTTGGTTTGTATGCTTTTTCCTAGTTGGTTAAGGTGGTGAAGACATTGACTGGCTTTGGAAAAGTTACACAGAAGCTGAAGTTTCCTAGAAAGGAAACCATACCCATCTTTTTTTTCATAGGTACACAGGACCAGTGTACCTCTGGGATTGGATTTATACAGCTTTTATTGAGCACAGCCCCCTCCCTCCCTCCCTCCCTCCCTCCCCCTCCTCGCCCCCTCCCT
>NW_006788521.1:1786165-1790694 GCF_000442215.2 Lipotes vexillifer | reverse complement strand
CCCCCTCCCTCCCTCCTTCCCTTTAACGCATCTTTACTGAGCACCTCCTCTGTGCTGGCCTGGGATGCAGGGATCACAGGGATATGGTCTCTGTGCTCAAAGAGCTTCAGCCAAGAGTATCAGAGTCTTGCTGTAAACTGAACAAAATTTCATTACCCTAATATACACCTTTTTTAGGGCCTGGGCGGCTCAGTGATCGCCCAGGTACACAATAGGCAGGTCTAGGTTTTCTTCTGGGTTTTTTCAGCTTTTGTGGAGATACTGTTTTCTCCAGTGATACTCACTGCCGTCTTTTCTGCTCTCCTGCCAAGTAAATCCTTTGGGTCTCATTTCCCCTGCAGTCTAGAGAAGCAAGAGTTGGCCCCATAAACACGCCTCCAACCCTGTCTTCTCCCTCTGAGGATGCAGAGCTTTCCGGTGAACCTGTACCTGAGGCAGCCCAGGAAACCACCAACATGAGCGCCGTCCCGCACAGCAGCCCCAAGCAAGGCAAGTCCCTGATGCACCTTCATACGCAGTGGGTTTTGTTGAGTGATGACTGGGTGATGTATGTGATAGAGAGCATCTCACTTGAGCTTCCCCTCAACCCCCTGAGGAAGGGACTATAATCACCCTCATTTCCCAAACAAGATGGGGAAATCGAGTCACAGAGAGGTTATGGCACCCAGCCGAGGCTCCACGGCTCCTAAATGGCAAAGCCGATGTTTAATCTTGGATGCCAGAACTTTTAACCCCCAGACTCCACCCCTCCAGAAGGGCCTGGGGTGTGAAAAGCTTGTGATAATTGTGGCTGCTTATTAAATACCTACTGTGTGCCAAGTGTTTACATACTTCCCCTCCAATCCTGACAACATGTCTATTAGTCGCTAGTATTAGCTAGTATTTTACAGATGGAAAAACCGATGCTTGGAAAGGTGAGTGATGTGCCCACAGTCACACAGCTAGTGAGTGGTGGGACTGAGCCAGCGCCCAGGCCTGACTCCAGAATCCCTACTCTTTCCGGCCTTGGCCACAAACTCGCCGACTTTCTGAGGATCAGGCCATCTAAACTCCTGTTGGCACATGTGGGAAACGAACTGATGGCCAAAGAGGGGCAGACACCCAGGAGGTCATTGGCAGGCCCTGGGGGCAGTGCTGGCCTCCTGACTACCCATCCAGGGCTCTCACCCCTGCCCAGCCATACAGAGGAGCCCTGGCAGAAGCCCAGGATCTGACAGGATCCCCCAGGCAGCAGCATGGCCGGAGATTGGCCTGCATTTTCTGCCCTTTATCAAAGGAGTAACCATTCAAACTGAAGTTACAGCCAACACCAGAGCACTGAGATTTAGGTACAAGGTCAAAAACAACCCAGACTGCCCACATTCACATGTACAGCCCTGGAATTGGTGACACAGAAAATTTAATGACCCAGAGACATGATCATGGTGTACTCCACAAGAAAGGCAGCTTTCAAAACTATATGTGTGCTGTGACCCTAAATTTGAATATATGTTATTTATATCTATTTATATATAACCATGTAGAGCACTGTGTGTGTGTGTGTGTGTGTGTGTGTGTGTTAGAATAATATACAACAAAATGCTGTGAGTGGTTATCTCTGGGTGGCAGGATTGTAGGTGGTTTTTATTTTCTTTTGTACTTCGGTATTTTATGTCTTCTAAAATTCTATGTATCATTATTCCTTTTACTTCTGCCCTCAGTAAATGAATATTATTTTAACAACTAAACTTGGGAAGTCTGTGAGAGAAGGTATATAGTACTGAATAGAAAACAATTGTATAATAATTTAATAAAGTTACAATACCAGCATGGAGTCAGGGTGTAGCTGTGGAAAGACCGCTAGATGAGACCCTTTGGACGGAAACCCTGCTCAGACACCTCTTTGCTGTCGGGCGTGGGCAAGTTGCTCAGCATTTCCAAGCTTTGGATTCCTCCGGGCGTCCACTGCGAGCATTCACAACCCCTGCCTCCCGGGCGGATGAGAGGACTGAATGCTGTGGCTGCGGGTGTGGAAGTGGTTTGTGAATTGCACATGCTGCTCTCCTGGGGGTAATTAGGATCTCAGAGCGAGGGGCTAGGAGGGGGCAGAGGCTGCAGGGCCAGGAGGCGAGGGCCTCCTCTAGACTGAGGGGTGAGTGCATAGGAGGCGGGACCCAGCCTAAGCACAGCTCGCCTGTTCCCCAGCATGTGCCAGATTACTTCTGTGGCAGACAGAAGGCCAAGCAGAAACAGCAGAGCTGGCTAGAGATCCTCATTCTTGTTGAGCAGACAGCTCAGTGAGGAGGAAGGGGTTGAACCCCGAGCCCTGTCCCTGGCTAGGGAAAGCCTCCCAAGAGTTTTATCCCAAGGGTCCCTGACACTATCTTGGCATAGGACCTTGGTCACCGCCCCCCCACACACACACACTCCATCCTCCAAGGGGTGGGGACTCAGAGGCCTGGGGTCCCTCTGCCTGCTAGCACAGCACCCCCTGGTGGTCAGAGCAGGGAGGAAGAGAGAGCGGTGAGAGACTGACCACTCCTGGGCGTTTAGTCTTTTAAGTGCATGTGGGCACAGGGTCCCTTGAATAGTTCATCACCTCCCCCTCGACAGTGTCCTTACCATGGGACGTGCATGAGCACAGTGTGTGTGGAAAGGGCTGGCTTCAGGCCCCTCGCAGTCTCTTATGTGGGACCTTGCTCCTCCTCTGCAAAACGGGGTTAATAATCACAAGGTGCTAGTGTGCAGATCAGAGCAGGACACACACTGTAGGGTGATAGTGGGGATACTGAAAACATAGGATTCCTGCCTTGGTTCTGCCCACCTGCTGCGAGGTGGAATGGAGGTGCTTGTGGGTAGGACAGATGGGCCAGCTGGAGATTTCCAGGAGGCAGTGCATGGGATGTGCTTAGCCTGCAGCCCAGCCTGTAACAGGCGGGCATTCATGTTAGTATAATGTCTTTTTCTTTGCTTTAGGACTCCATTTGTTTTTTTAAATTGCAAGAGAAATACGTGCTTGTGGTAACAGTTCAATCAATGCCGAGTTGTATGAATCAAAAGAATAGTTTCCTTTGATGTCATCTGGAAGAAACCAATACTTTTAAGTACTGTGGTTTAGCCTAGTATGTGTGGTTTATCTGCACACACATATATACATAATTATCTATATATTTTATATGTTATATATAATAATATATTAATTATATAATGATAATATATATGATGATAAAACGTGTATTCTCATATATAGTTTTTCTTCCTTTTACAAATGTAGAACCATATTGACAATGAACACTTATCCCTTGCTAACTATATGTCATGCGCTGTCCTCAGTGCCTTTCTTGCATTAGTTTAATTAATCCTTGTAACAGATAATCCTCAAAATGACCCTAGGAGATAGGAATTATGATTCCCTCTTTATAGGCAAGGAACCTGAGCCACAGGGTAAATGTCTTGCCACAGGTCACACTCCTAGTAAGCGGCAAAGCAGGGTTCTCACCCTATAGTTGGTGCCAGAGCCTGTGATTGAAACCACCATGTAATACGGCCTTTCGTTGTCCGGTTTTCTTCAACATTTTTTCCCTCTTAATCCTGTATTATGGACATCTTTTCAAGTCATAGGTGAAGAGAGACCACATTCTTTTTCATTTGCAAAATGCAGTTATTAAGTGCAGAATGCCTGCTTCCTGTAGGGTCTGGTGAGATCCTGAATGACACACTGGAGACAGTTGATACTGTGGATGGTTCCCCCATTACTGACACTGGCTCGGGGGATGGGAACTTCCTTCATGTCACTGAAGAGGTGAGTGAATGGTAAATTTCGTCTGCATCAGTAGTACATTTGCTTGCTTATTTCAGACTTGATGGTGACTTGTGTTGGGCACCATAGAGAGTCACAAGGGTTTAAGCTGAATATCAGGGAGACTGCCTCCCTCCTGCTGGTACAGAGAAGGCAGAAGGCGGGAGTCCCAGGGCCCCAGAGTCTCCCCAGGGATGCACCAGGACAGGGGAGGAGAGGCAGGTCCTCAAACCTGCTGGGAGATGCGTGCTGGGTTCTCAGTCCCTCTTGTTGTGAAGATACACAGCCTCTTCTGCCCTTTGAGCCCCTTCAAGAGAGAATGAGATTAACTGCAGGTGTGCTTGCTCTATTGTTTGGTAATTGGCTTTTACACTTGCAAAGCCAGTTGTTTAAATGCTGGACACAGGGAAGGTGCCAAATTAAAGCAAATTATGTTTCTCACCTGTGGCCTCTGCTAAAAACCTTGTGTCAGCTCATTCTTTCCCGTATCCTGGGGTGAAAGCTCAAGACACTTCTCTCCTCTCCCAGTTACTATCTGGTAACAGCCTATTTTCACAGGTATTTCCAAAATCCCTGCAGCATAATATCAAAAATTCCATAAAAATACAAATATAACCAGGAGCCAGGCAGGGAAGGAAGCATGGTTAGGGATATTTCCTCTGTTTTCTTCTTTCTCCTCCCTCTCATCACTCCCCCCCACCCCGGAAAGTCTGGCCCACCTGGAGAAAACGACACAGTTTTTTTTTTTTTT
>NW_006788521.1:1780725-1785957 GCF_000442215.2 Lipotes vexillifer | reverse complement strand
GCACAGGCTCCGGACGCGCAGGCTCAGCGGCCATGGCTCACGGGCCCAGCCGCTCCGCAGCATGTGGGATCCTCCTGGACCGGGGCACGAACCCGTGTCCCCTGCATCGGCAGGCGGACTCTCAACCACTGCGCCACCAGGGAAACCCCACGACACAATTTTATGTGGCTGGTCAGACAGTGATCTGGGCTTTTTGTGGGGAAGATATCTGGTTGCTGGAACATTCTGTCACGGGGCCTTTTGTGATTCCTTAGAGGTCTTCCTGCAGGGAATCTAGGACCCAAGTCCATTTTTGGCCTTTTAACTTCCGCCTGGGCTTCCACCCCGTGCTGGTCACCCTGATCCTCTAGGGGGCCCTTTGGGTGGGAGTCCATCTCCAGATGGCTTTAGCTGGCTCCCTTTGGAAGGGTCATATCAGTCAATCACCAGGAAAACAACTGCAGAGCAGATATCTCTGTCTCTTTCTCTTGACTCAGTCTGGATGGCTCCCTGCTTTTGCCTTTGGTATTTCCCTAGAGGGAATCAAACACCACTCCCTTTGCCTCCCAAAGTCCAAACACTACATACCCAGCTCACCAAATGGTTTGTGGTGGGGGCCAGGGGTGAGCCACAGCACGCAGAAAATTGTCTCCAAAGGAATTCTTACAAAAGTCTCTAAGCACTCAACCCCTAAATGAATTCTTTACCTTTTCTTACATAGCCGAAGGCAGGTGGTGGGTGAATGCTGATAGAACTGATTCCATTTCATTCTCTTTGCCTGTCCCACGTAAGTCGTCTGGCTCCTTTTTTTAGAACATGGAGGTTACCTGAGGCTTATGGAATTGTACTTTGGGGCTTTAGCTGACATTGAGTCAGAAAAAAAATCTCATTTTAAAATCCTATGACATCATCTTTTCTCTGTTTTGGGGGGACAATAATTCTGTAAGGATTTGATGTTATATGGAAAAATGGTTCTATAGGCCAGTAAGTTTGGGGAATGATCCACTCTTTATTCTTCTTACAGAGGGGGCTCTGAGAAGTCCTTCAGCAAAGAAATATGTCTAACTCTGATCAGCCTAGTGTTTTTAGTATCCAAAAGAACTACATTTTTGGGGGGTTCCCTGGTGGCCTGGTGGTTGGGATTCCAGGCTTTCACTGCCGGGGCCAGGGTTCAATCCCTGGTCAATCCCGCAAGCCATGAGGTGTGGCTGAAAAACAAAAAAAAACCCAAAAGAACTACTTTTTGCAGCAAAACGAAGCAAAACCCCACCCCAACTTTTTTTAAAAAACAAACCTTTGTGAAACTGAGATTAAAACATAGTTGGTTTGGTGACACCAAGAGCCAAAGCTGCTCTCTGTTGCCATTTCCTGCATCTGCTTGTGTAACCTTCAGAGAATCTGCCTGTGAATTTCCGGTGGAAACTGAGTCACGGGGAAAGAGAGGGGTGTCCAGTCTGTAGAAGGCTGAGGAGGGCGGTTGCCGCCTGTGTGTACCTCTGAAGCACCATCATGGACGAAGACACTTGCCCTGTTCTTATGGCTCCTGGATGCGCACATAGGGGAGGTCACGGAGGAACACAGGCCTAGATTGAAGTGTCTAGCGCTGTAGCAGGAGGCATAGCTATATGTGTCTCAGGAGGCACTGATCTCCCAGTCACTGGTGTGGCAAACAGATGCTTGGAATCACGTGGGAGACACGCGTGACTTGCAGTCTCTCCTGCCACAGGGATTCTGGGACTGTTGTGGAGCTGGGGTAACATCACAGACAACAAAGTGCCTTGAGGAAAGAAGCTACAGAAATGCAAGCTGCCGGGGGGCACAGGCAGTCAGTGTTCTCCAGCCACAGCCACCTTGATCGGGGGCATGGGCAAGTGACGTGGTCCCTAGTGATGCCTTTGTTCCCAGGGTCCACATATGGAAGAAGGTTTGGCAGCAACAGCAGCAGCTGGGGAGGCCGAGGTGTCCATCAGCACTGCCAGGGAAGCAGAGGCCGGCAGTGTGCCCACCGAGGGACTGACCCTCTCCATGTCCACCAAGCACCCTGGGGGAGGGGTCACTCTGGTAATTAGCTCAGAGTACATGCTTCGCTTCACTTGCTTCTGGAGTTTGGTGGCGTCTCAGGTGGGAGCAGACACTGGCCTTCCTCACCTGTTTGCAAAGGACAGAGTGACAGCCTTGTGGGGCTGAGTCCCAGTAGCCCCTGCATCGGCAGGCGGACTCTCAACCACTGCGCCACCAGGGAAACCCCACGACACAATTTTATGTGGCTGGTCAGACAGTGATCTGGGCTTTTTGTGGGGAAGATATCTGGTTGCTGGAACATTCTGTCACGGGGCCTTTTGTGATTCCTTAGAGGTCTTCCTGCAGGGAATCTAGGACCCAAGTCCATTTTTGGCCTTTTAACTTCCGCCTGGGCTTCCACCCCGTGCTGGTCACCCTGATCCTCTAGGGGGCCCTTTGGGTGGGAGTCCATCTCCAGATGGCTTTAGCTGGCTCCCTTTGGAAGGGTCATATCAGTCAATCACCAGGAAAACAACTGCAGAGCAGATATCTCTGTCTCTTTCTCTTGACTCAGTCTGGATGGCTCCCTGCTTTTGCCTTTGGTATTTCCCTAGAGGGAATCAAACACCACTCCCTTTGCCTCCCAAAGTCCAAACACTACATACCCAGCTCACCAAATGGTTTGTGGTGGGGGCCAGGGGTGAGCCACAGCACGCAGAAAATTGTCTCCAAAGGAATTCTTACAAAAGTCTCTAAGCACTCAACCCCTAAATGAATTCTTTACCTTTTCTTACATAGCCGAAGGCAGGTGGTGGGTGAATGCTGATAGAACTGATTCCATTTCATTCTCTTTGCCTGTCCCACGTAAGTCGTCTGGCTCCTTTTTTTAGAACATGGAGGTTACCTGAGGCTTATGGAATTGTACTTTGGGGCTTTAGCTGACATTGAGTCAGAAAAAAAATCTCATTTTAAAATCCTATGACATCATCTTTTCTCTGTTTTGGGGGGACAATAATTCTGTAAGGATTTGATGTTATATGGAAAAATGGTTCTATAGGCCAGTAAGTTTGGGGAATGATCCACTCTTTATTCTTCTTACAGAGGGGGCTCTGAGAAGTCCTTCAGCAAAGAAATATGTCTAACTCTGATCAGCCTAGTGTTTTTAGTATCCAAAAGAACTACATTTTTGGGGGGTTCCCTGGTGGCCTGGTGGTTGGGATTCCAGGCTTTCACTGCCGGGGCCAGGGTTCAATCCCTGGTCAATCCCGCAAGCCATGAGGTGTGGCTGAAAAACAAAAAAAAACCCAAAAGAACTACTTTTTGCAGCAAAACGAAGCAAAACCCCACCCCAACTTTTTTTAAAAAACAAACCTTTGTGAAACTGAGATTAAAACATAGTTGGTTTGGTGACACCAAGAGCCAAAGCTGCTCTCTGTTGCCATTTCCTGCATCTGCTTGTGTAACCTTCAGAGAATCTGCCTGTGAATTTCCGGTGGAAACTGAGTCACGGGGAAAGAGAGGGGTGTCCAGTCTGTAGAAGGCTGAGGAGGGCGGGGTTGCCGCCTGTGTACCTCTGAAGCACCATCATGGACGAAGACACTTGCCCTGTTCTTATGGCTCCTGGATGCGCACATAGGGGAGGTCACGGAGGAACACAGGCCTAGATTGAAGTGTCTAGCGCTGTAGCAGGAGGCATAGCTATATGTGTCTCAGGAGGCACTGATCTCCCAGTCACTGGTGTGGCAAACAGATGCTTGGAATCACGTGGGAGACACGCGTGACTTGCAGTCTCTCCTGCCACAGGGATTCTGGGACTGTTGTGGAGCTGGGGTAACATCACAGACAACAAAGTGCCTTGAGGAAAGAAGCTACAGAAATGCAAGCTGCCGGGGGGCACAGGCAGTCAGTGTTCTCCAGCCACAGCCACCTTGATCGGGGGCATGGGCAAGTGACGTGGTCCCTAGTGATGCCTTTGTTCCCAGGGTCCACATATGGAAGAAGGTTTGGCAGCAACAGCAGCAGCTGGGGAGGCCGAGGTGTCCATCAGCACTGCCAGGGAAGCAGAGGCCGGCAGTGTGCCCACCGAGGGACTGACCCTCTCCATGTCCACCAAGCACCCTGGGGGAGGGGTCACTCTGGTAATTAGCTCAGAGTACATGCTTCGCTTCACTTGCTTCTGGAGTTTGGTGGCGTCTCAGGTGGGAGCAGACACTGGCCTTCCTCACCTGTTTGCAAAGGACAGAGTGACAGCCTTGTGGGGCTGAGTCCCAGTAGACACTGATTTGGAGGCCGAGGCCTCTGTCGACTCATTCAGCAGGTGCTTGTGGAGTGCTGTGCTGGGCTCCAGGTGAACAGGACAGACCCAGCTCCTGGGAACAGAGAGGGAAGAGGGACAATAGGAGAAGCACAGGGGAGCATCAAAAGAGGCCCAGACTGGGCCCGTGAGCCACGGCCGCTGAGCCTGCGCGTCCAGAGCCTGTGCTCCGCAACGGGAGAGGCCACAACAGTGAGAGGCCCGCGTACCGCAAGAAAAAAAAAAAAAAAAAAGAGGCCCAGAGCCCAGCCTCGGGGGGCCAGGAAGCCTTCCTGGGGAAAGGAGGCTGAAGGCGAGACCAGGGGGATGCTTAGAAGTGATGGGGTGAGACGTGTGTTCGGGAGGAGGGCCAGCAGGAGCAAAGGACTGGAGGCATCAACAGGAGCACACAAAGACCTAAACAAGCACGGCATGGCTGTGGGGCCCGGTGTGAGCAACGGGGAGGGGAAATGTGGCTAGAGAAGCCTCTGAGACCGTGGACACCGTGAGACGGAGCCTGAGTGTCCAGCACAGAAATGGGAAGTCACCGAAGGGTGTTTTTTTTTTTTTTCCCAGATTTTATACATGCTCTTTAATTTCAGCTTTCAGTAAAGCATGAGTGACCTCAAACTCAATTATTTGATCTTATTTCATTTTCCTTTAAATAATATAGAACTTTTATTTGTTTTTGCTCTCATTTTTACTTATTTATGAAAAAATTTTTTTGGCTCTCATTTTACTTATTTAAAATCTTTCTTATTGGAGTATAGTTGCTTTACAATGTTGTGTTAGTTTCTGCTGTATATACAGAAGTCATACAGAGTGAATTAAGTCAGAAAGAGAAACGCAGATATCGTATATCAACGCAATATGTGGAATGAAGGGTATTAAAGCCGGAAGTGATGTAGTCACAGTAGGATCTTAGAAAGATTGGGGGAAGCAACGCTGGAGGTGGCGGG
>NW_006788521.1:1772384-1780715 GCF_000442215.2 Lipotes vexillifer | reverse complement strand
GAGGGCGGCGGGGGGGGGGGGGGGGGGGGGGGGGGGGGTTTGGAGGTTGTGTCTAGGTCTGGGTCAGGGGTGGTGTTTTCTTGCTCTGGGAGTGGCCAACGATGTCACCTTCTGCCAAGAGTCCCAGTGAGTAAAGGCCTGGAAAGCATCTATTGGATCTGTCACCACAATGATCAGTAACCTTGGGGAGGGCAGTTTTAGCTTCCCCTGGCCACAGCGCAGCGGATCAGTGATGGGGCCCCTTTGTGATGTCTTCCTATTCAGGGTCCAGATAACGAAGAAGGTTCAGCAGCGACAGCAGCAGGGGAGGCCGAGGTGCCCGTCAGCAGTGCCGGGGAAGCAGAGGCCAGCAGTGTGCCCACCGGGGGTCTGACCCTCTCCATGCCCACTCAGGACCCTGGGGAAGGGGTCACTTTGGTAAGGAGTATAACGTGCTGGAAGGTTGAGGTCACAGCTGGGAGCGGATCCTGGCCTTCTCAGGGGGCCGGTCTCCGTTCTGTTCAGCAAATCCAGAAGAACCTGAATGGGGAGGGGACACCTCTCTGACCAAATACTCCCTCAGAGGTGGAGTCTGCCGGTGCCTGGTGAGTGTACTGTGGGCCCTGGAGGCGTGGGGACAGCGCAGGCTGATGCAGGGCTCGGGAGCCGGGGTGGAGGAGTGCTGGGTGTGAGTGGAGGAGGTGATGGCGAGCACCGCCATGCCCGTTTCTGGGTGAAAGCACAGGCTGTCAGAGCTCAGTGGAGGGTCCAGGTGCAGGCAGGCCCTGGCAGGGTCCAAGGGCATGGCCAGGCCTTCTCAGCGCTCTCCTCAGGCCTCACGGAGACACTGCTCCCAACTCCTGAAGACAGGATGCAAGTATCCTAGGACACTCAGACTCAACAGATTCAAACCTAGACTCCTGTCTCCACTCCTTTTGTGTTCCCATCTCAGATGATGGAACCATCATCCCCCAGCTGCCTAATCCAGAATTCTCTTCCCTCTTCCTTACTTCCACGTTCTGTCACATGTCAAGTCTTGTTGATTTTTCTACCTCAACACATCACAGACCTGCCTCCTTCTACCCTTCTCCAGCGCCAGCCCCCTGTACCGAGACACCGCATCCCCAGCCCGGGCAATGGTTAAGGCCCTTCCTGGCCACCTCCATCCTCTCTGCCCCCGGCTCCTCCTGGTGGGGGCAGCCCTCTGTGGACCATTGTCCTCGCTGCAGACCCCGCTCCCACACCTGGCCTCCAAGGCTTGCGGGGTCTGGCCTCACCAGCCTCTAGGGCCACATCTTGGGCCACTGTCCCTGCTCTTGGCGCTCCAGCCTCCCTGGCCTTCTTTCAGTTTCTCGAGCATACCTATTTCCTTCTTGCCTTAGAATCTTCCCACACCCTCCCCTCTCTGCCTGGAACCTTTTCCTCCTCCTCCTTCCCTCCTCTAATTCCTGCTTATCCTTTAGAGTTCAGCTCAAACACCGCTTCATCAGGGCGGTGCCTCCCAGGCTGTGAAGTCTCCCCGTCAGACACATTCACAGTACCCCAAACGTCTCCTCGGAAGGCCTCGTCACAGCTGGCTCCCTTCCAGGCTGGAGGCTCCGTGAGGCCAGGGATCACATACGTCTTGCTCATTGATCTGTCTTCATCCCGGCTGATGTTGGGGACTCAGTAGATGTTTGCTGAGTGAGTGAAACGAGGGGGTTGTCAGGCCATCACATGTCAACACTGGCCTTTGAGATCATTCCACACATTCACTCCCAGCCTTTCACCTCTGATCTAATGTCCAGACAAGGAACCTTTACAGTGGGGAAGGTATGCCCTGGCCAGGTGACGGCGCTCCCGAGGCCACTTGGCAGTCACATGGATTTACTGTAATTGACAGATCGTCGCCACCACCTTCTCCTGCTTCTTCTTCCTCCCCTCTTTCTTCTCCATCTCTCTTCCCTCCCTCCTTACCTTTCCTTCTTTAAAGGCAAATCCCTTGTCACAGGGTGAGAAAACTAGGGTTCGGGTCCCAGTTCTACCAAGTCTTTACTCAACAGAAACTAGAACTTAACTAGCAGAGCTGTCTGGAGATAGAAGGGCTTCCTGCGGAGGTAGGGAGTGCCGGTTCCTGAGGATGCGCAGGTTTGGGCCAAAGCACGCGGCAGAGGCGTGCTGGACGGTACTCCGGGGCAGGGAGGGGACGCCCTGAGAGGTGTGTGACGGCCTCAGCAGGTTCCTCCCCATAATCACACACCCACCAACCAGGGGTGTGGGTGAAGTGTCACGATCCCTTAGGCCAATTTCATTTCAGGGTCCAACCAGTGAAGAAAGCTTAACAATAGCAGCAGCTGCAGCAAAAGTGCCCCTCAGCACTTTTGAGGAAGAGGAGGCCAGCGGGTTCCCCACTGATGGCCTGGTTCCCCTCACACCCACAGCAGCCCCCAAGCAAGTAGTCACTTCTGTAAGTATCTCCTAGCATCCTCTCTGGCTCACAGTGGGGAGAGAGGTCAGGGTCACGAGACAGGAGCAGTTGCCAGCCTTCCCAGAGCCAAATGCACAGGCAGCTTCGTTAGAGCATTTATCTGGGTCGGCACCAACCAGAGGGAGGCAGGATGTAACTGAAGGAGCAGAGCAGAGGGGGTCAGGGGAGCAGGCTTTGTCCTGACCCTCTACCCCCATCTTTGTCCAAGGAGAACTTTCTCGGAATGTGGTCCAAAGTTAGACAACATTGCTGGGGTGAGAGGCAGTAAGCGCCATGACTGGGGAGGGGGTTTAGAGGAGATGCATGTTTCAGAAGGGGATTATGAGTCTGTGCTTCTGTGAGTGTGTTGGGTGTAATGACAGTTGTAGTTAGGAAAGTGCCTTGAAATTGGGCTAGTGCCACCAAAAGGAAAGTCAACGAAACTCCCCAGCAGCAGTGCGCACATTGCATCATGGGCGAGGTGACTTGATTCATCGTGTTGGTTTGGCTTCTCAGGGTCCTGGTGATGAAAACTTAGCAGCAGCCACAACAGAGCAGCCCCTTCCCACGGCTGGGGCAGAAGAGTTGGGTGGCACTCTCCCTGAGGGGCCCCCGCTTCCCATACCCACAGTAGCTCCTGAAAGAGGGGTCCCTCCGGTAAGTGAAGATTTCACTTTGCATAGAGGCATATGACCATTTGACTTGGCTGGTCTTACAGAGGAGAAGAAAGGCCAGAGGCGTGGGAGGGGCCTGCTCCTGGCCTTCCTAGAGGGAGGTTTGCATTTCGGTTCGCAAAATGCAGAATTTGGGCTTTTGAGGGTCCTCCAACCTAGGAACACACAAGGAAGCTGCAGTTTGTGGAGAAGAAGAAGCAAGAGGTAAAAACCTAGGGCCCCTGTGGCTTTGAGTCCCAAATTGCCCACTTCTTTCATTGGAATGAGAGCCTTCTAACAGGCAGAGCTGCCTAAAGAGACAAAGGCCCATCTCAAATGTCATTAGATTCCATCCTGGAGGCGGGGAAGCTTGTAAGACGTGGCAGGGACTGTAGAGGAAATAGAAGCCTCAGAGGTGTGTTTGTGGGGGGGGGAGGGGGCAGAGGGTCACCTTCAGGTCCCTTCCAACACGAGTTTTTGGGTTGCAACTGTACGACCTCACGCAAATCCCTTTCTTTGGGCTTCAGTTTCCTCATCTGTAGAAGAGGGTGGCTGTGAGGTCAAGTCAGAATGCAGGTCAGGGAATGTTCGGAAAGTTCTACGCACAGGTGCGAGGTTGTCACCACTTAAGGGCTGTGACTTTGTCTTTTAGAAGTGGGAAACCCAGAGCTGGTCCTCAGCGTGGGCTTGTGTGAACTGGGGAATTAAATTACCATTTAAGTGTCTATATACATATATATATATATAGACATATATATTTGCATTGTATGTATATAATGGTCTTGAGCTGTGAAAAGAAATTTTAGAAAGATACCTCTGAAGCATTTTTCAGAATTCCAAATAAGAGCGGCAAAACCTGAAAAGCTTAAGTAAACATACTGAATGGTTTTAAAATGTATGTAGAGCCAAACAAATTAATGACTTTTCCTTTTTGCATTATGATTTCTCCTTTCCTCCAGTAACCTTTCTTATTTCTGGCATAATTCTGTTAGCTTTTGAAATCTGTACAGCTTTTAAATGTAGCCTCATACATTAAGGATTGGATAGTATCAGTTATTGGACATTTACAGTGTGACATGCAGTGTTTTATGTGATTTGCCAACAAAATCTCATTTTAATGAGGTAGTTGTTCTTATTCATGCTTCACAGATGATGATAACAGGCTCCGGACGCGCAGGCTCAGCGGCCATGGCTCACGGGCCCAGCCGCTCCGCGGCATGTGGGATCTTCCCGGATCGGGGCACGAACCCGTGTCCCCTGCGTCGGCAGGCGGACTCTCAACCCCTGTGCCACCAGGGAAGCCCTAAGTGTCAATATTTTTAAAGGAAAGAATTCGATTGGTGACCAGCTTGGGCCTGCCAGTTCCCCAAGCAGCACTTGGTCACACGTGCTTTCAGAGCCTTGACTCAAGTTACAGACATGTGGTCCCTTGGCCACAGCACTCCAGGGCTGACCTGGGATGGGAGGGCTGTGGGACAGGACACCCAAGAGCTGGCTGTGAATCCTGAATGCCCACGGCTGCAGCGCCCGGCGGTCATCAAGCACTGCTTGGTCTCTTTATTTTTAATTCATTCACTCATTGATGTTCTCACTGACTCAGTGCATAGCAACTCAGGGCCCTCAGTCCATACACTTGGAGATTGAGATGAATATGACCTCGTCCCTGTCGCCAAGGAACTCACAGTCAAGGGGCCAGAAATAAGCCTTTTGCACTGACATTTATTAAGCACTCTGGGTTCCAACTTGATCTGATTCTATGCACACCACTGCTCTCTGGTACAAGGAGAATCATCTCCATTTTCCAGGTGAGGGGAGTGAGACTTAGGTAAAGGAACCTGCCTGCTGTGGCACACCCTTAAGAGCAGGGCTGGGATTTGAACCCAGGCGTGCTGGCCTGCAGAGCTCATGCCCTAGAGCATCCCCGAGAGTGTGGTATGGTGGAGAGGTCCCAGAATGGGAGCCGGAAGGCTGAGGTTCTAACTTGTGGTGAGTCTTGGTGTTGCTGTCTATAAAAAGAGGAGGCGAGCGAGAGCTCTGGTTTTTAAGCTTTTCTTCATCTTAGAGACACCTGGGAAGCTTAGGCCGCTGCAGGTGTCCGAGTTCACTGCAGACCAGTTGAGGAGCCCCTGGTGCTGGGGCTCATGCTCCCAGGAGACTCTACTGGGCAACGAACATGTAACCCACCAGGCTGGCTGTGATGCCTGTGGCCCTGGGCTCGCTAAACAACCCCCCTGCTCCTCTGCTTCTCACCCCAAGGGACACACAAAACACCAAGACTGCATCTCGCCACGGTGATGCCACATCAGGTGCAGCAGCACTGGCTGGCGATGCACCTTCACATAGAGCCAGTTTTCCTTTTTCTTTTTCTAAAACTTTTTATTATGGAAACTCTAAAAATTCACAAAAGGACTTAGAATAGTATAATAATCCCCCCACATACACATCACTCAGCAACATTACGCGAGTCGTGCTTTATCTGTTCCACCTCCTACAGCCATCTTTTTGGAGTGGAAGGAAGGGGAAGACTGGGGTATTTTAAAGCAAATCCCAAACACTGTATCATTTAACTCATAAACGTGTTAATGTGCATTGTTAATAGGTTGATCTGGGACCTTTTTTTCCCCTTAGCCACAGTGTCATCCATCAGTGGTAATAATGGATGTCATTATCTATCTAACAAAATTGACAGTGGTTCCTTCATATTATCTAATACCCTAGTTATTTAAAAATGCCTTTTTGCACTTAGTTTGAATCTGAATCCAAACCAGGTCTACTTTGTGTTTGGTTGATGTGTCTCTTAAGTCTCTTTTGGTCTATGATTGTTTCCCACCTACTTTGTTCTTTTTGCCATTGATTTATTGGGAGACCTGGTTCAGTTGTCCTTGGATCCTTTATATTTTGTGCTTTCAGAAGCTGGCACTTGGTGAGGGCCTGGTGAGACCAGCTATGCTGGTGACAGTGTCAGTGGTTTACTACTGCTGAGAAGTTCTTGATCAACACATATCAACACCATAAAACTGCATATTGTTGACCCAGACACTTTTGTTCTAGGAATCAATCCTAAAGGAGATAGTCTGTTGTGTAAAAAGGCTTTGTGTACGTGGATGTTAATCTCAGTATTGTCCATAATGGAAAAAAACTAGACACAGTTTAACTAGCCAACAATAGGGGAGTTAACTGAATTAAAGGATGTTCAAATAACGGAACATTATGCAGCTATTAAAATTATACTTATTAGGAGTATTTAATGATGGAGGAAAATACTTACCATATAATGCTAAGTGGAAAAAAAGCTGGTTATGAACTTCAGTATACTGACTGGGCTGACCCTGGAGGAGTCCTAGCCTAGTGGGACCAACACACGCAGAACTGAGCTTCAAGTCAGGTGGTCCTACTGTGGTCTTAACTATTTAAAAATAGACACATGCAAAAACCCTGGAAGGAAATACCTTTCCTAAATGTCGGCAGTTGTGGCCTCAAAGTAGTAGAATTGTGAGGGCTGGTAGGTTCCTAATACATGGTGGTTTTTCCGTCAAGGGGGCTTCTGACTTTTCTAATGAGACGTTTAAAAAAATTGTTTTTTAAATTTTTCTTTTTTGGCCTCTCCATGTTTGCAGGGGGTCTTAGTTCCCCGACCAGGGATTGAACCCGGGCCACGGCAGCGGAAGCACAGAGTCCCAACCACTGTACCGCCAGGGAATTCCCATCCAATGAGATTTTTAAAAAGCTCCAAGAAGAGGGAGAGAGGTGTGGGGAGAAAGGTGAAAGAGAGAGACGAACATGCAGGATTTCATCGTGGCACATAAGTAATGAAGATAGATCACCCTAAGTGCCTGTGTCAGGAATTTGTGATGAATTGAAATGGGTGCCCCAATTCCTGAGCAGACAGTTTAATAATAGGGACAGTCATGGGAGTACCCACTCCGGAATATCTTTTGGATCATTTTGAATCTCAGAGTCACCGAAGGCAGTGGGTGAGAGGGGCATTCATGTCTGGCTCTGCCACACCCCTCTCTCTCTTTATTCACGTATAAAATGGGGATTGTAGAACCTTCTCTCTGGGATGTGGTGAGGATTAAATGAATTAGTACATGGAAAACTTTACCTGACACATAGTACACGCTCAACAAATTAGGTATATAGAACTCCTGCATAAGCCTCCTCTTGAAATAAGCACAGTTTCAGGAGAGAGGAGGGGAGTGGGAAGGGGTGTCCAGGGTTCCACTGACATCTTGTTCTCTTTAGGGTGAAGCTGGGGAGGGGCTTCCTGACCCCCTTGGACCTGCTGGACCCACGGTGAGATTCCCACCCAGGGTTGTCACATGCACAGTGTGCAGGGGATGGGGATGCATAAAACAGCCACAGGCGGATCCTTCCCGTCTGCCCCCAAGTGCCCTCCAGTCAGAGCTCGGTTCTCTTTCCTGTAGCAGGACTCTCTCAGAGAGTCCAGGAGCAGAAACTATTTACATCCCATTTATATCCTGTGCCCTGAAAGACCCCCAGGTCCCTCAAACTAAGCACATCCCAAACTGAACTTGTCACCATGCTCCCAGGCCTGCTCTCCCCCCAGGGTTCCCCTGCTCTGGGAATGGTACCCCATCTTCCTGATCATGAAGAGAGAAGCCAGGAAACATCCTCGAGTGCCCCCCTCAATTCAGTCAGTCCCAAAGCCCCCGAGTCTAGCTGTGCAACACCTCCTCATCCCTTGGATGCTGGCAACAGCCTCCTGTCTCCTCACCTTTATGTCATCACCCCCCTTCTCCCACCTACATGCCCACACTGCCACAACCTGCCAAAACTCAGCTCTAACCCCTAACCCAGCTCTTCCTTATTCGATGATTGAATTAGGCCTTTCCTGGTTCCCATCCTCAGGAACTGGGTAACAGAAAGGTGTTTTGGAAGTTTCCTTTTGTTCTTTGGAGGAATTTGATGGTATTAAACAAGTACATTATGAGTGCCTTCTCAGTGTCAGATCTCATGCTGGACACTGGGCACCCAGAGGAATCTCAGGATTGGGCCGACCCTGGAGGAGTCCTAGCGTAGTGGGACCAACACACACACAACTGAGCTTCAAGTCAGGTGGTCCTACTGCCAAATCCAGACCCCCGCAGTGGCTGGTGGGAACACAGAGTAGGAGAAGTGAATTCTCTCTGAAAATGGGGCTGGGCAGGGCTCCATGGAGGAGGTGACCATAGAACTGGGCCTTGAAGGATGAGTAGGGATTTGAAAGGCAGCAGAAGAGGCTGTGAAAGA
>NW_006788521.1:1768304-1772350 GCF_000442215.2 Lipotes vexillifer | reverse complement strand
AGTGTCCTGTGTTTGAGGACTGGCTGTGTGTTGGCCGCACAGCTGGGAGGGGGAGAGGGAGGAGGGCAGCTGTAGAGGGGACCGGGAGAAAAAGCCAGAAGGAAAGTTGGCAGCAGCAGTTATAGGGCCACAGAATATAGGAAAACTTTCAGTGACACAGCTGTCCTTGGAGAGTAGCAGGTGAAACCAAGCCGTGGCAACTTTTTCTCTGTACAGGTGGGAGTGGAGGCTGAGGGCTCCAGCCTGGGCTGGGGCTTGGACGTCGGCTCTGGTGACCCAGTGCCCAGTGAGGAGCTGTTAAGAGTAAGTGTGAAGGGTTAAACAGCCTAGTGTCGGGGGCAGGCTTCACGAGGATCCAGGAGGGAGGGACAACAGGGGCGGATAGCAGATGAAAGCAGATTGCCACCGTTGATAACTCTTGCGGCTGATGGTGGGCTCCTGGGACTCACTATACTTTCCCCTCTATATTTGTATATGTTTGGCATTTCCGTCTTCCATCAGTTTTAAGTGAGTCTGAGCCTTAGTTTATAGTCAGGAGCCCCACTTGGCCACTTGCCTCCTTCCCCCGGTAGCCTTCTCCAGCAGGCTCTTTCACAGCAGGTATGCCCATGACCTTCACCTCTACCACCTGGCTCTGCCCCCCACCCCCTTACCCATTACAGAGACCTGCTGGCCTCTTCTCTAGATAGCATTTCACACTTTGGCTTCCAGACCCTTCTCAAAATCCTTCCTACCCTGAGGCGGCCCCCTCCCTACCTCTCCAGACCACTCATTCTGCCTCTTTGGCACCTCTTGCTCTCCCAGCCTCTTGCCCAAGGCTGGGCCCCCACTGGTCTCTCTAGATTTCCCCCGGGAGCACCTCTCTTCTCAGCTGCATCTCGTGCCTCTGTCCCCAGGGCCCCAACCTCATCTCCATCCCTTCCTCTGAGCCCTTGTGCTGAATTCCCACCTAGAAGGCTCCACTCGGCTGCCCTTCTGCTCACTCATCATGACAGGGCTGGAAGGGTTCAGGACTCACTGGATGAGTGGAGCGGGACCCAGCTGGGACTTCCAAGCTGGTGGCATCAGCCAACCCAGCCTGAGGCTAAAGAGACTAGTACACTGCAGGGATGTTTTTAATAAGCGTTAACAATAGGCTGTTTTGGACTAACCTCTCAGGTAATCAGAAAACTAAATTAGAGCAACTCTGAGAATTCCAACAAATTATATTTTTATTATGTACATACATCTAGGGAGATAACATGATATAATGCGCTTTAAAAGACCTGGATTCACATCCCAGCTCTACTCCTAATTAGCTGTGTGTGTGAGCTCTTGGGCAAGTCACATCATGTCACTAAGCCTCAGTTTCCCCATCTTCTAAGTAGGAATACCAGTCTCTACTTGTAGAGTTGTTTTCAGAAATGGAGTGAATGGAACATATATATTTGTCCCCTCCTGCACTGTTTCTTAGCAAGGTGTCTATTTTTAGGGTCCTCCAGGTCCCCCAGGCCCACCTGGCTTACCTGGGATTCCAGGAAAACCAGGAACTGATGTTTTCATGGGACCCCCTGGATCCCCTGGAGAAGATGGACCTGCTGGTGAACCTGGTCCCCCGGTAAGCTGCCGAAGCCATTGCCCCCCCCCACTCTGCCTATGGGGCTTCCTTTAGCCAGGGGGGGTACAGACTGCAGACCCCAGCGCTAAGGCTTATGACAGGGAGCGAGGAGCTAGCTAGCGTTTGTAAACAAATTCCTCCTCGGCTGAAACATTACTAAGACTCATAAGAAGCAGCAGCCAGGCTTCCCTTGTGGCTCAGCGGTTAAGAATCCGCCTGCCAGTGCAGGAGACACGGGTTCGAGCCCTGGTCCGGGAAGATCCCACATGCGGCAGAGCAGCTAAGCCCGTGCGCCGCAACTACTGAGCCTGCGCACCTAGACCCCGTGCTCCACAACAAGAGGAGCCACCACAATGAGAAGCCCGTGCACCACAGCGAAGAGTAGCCCCTGCTTGTCGCAACTAGAGAAAGCCCGCGAGCAGCAATGAAGACCCAGCACGGCCAAAAATAAATAAAATAAATTTATTTTTTAAAAAAAGTAGCAGCCAAGAAAAACATCACCCTACACATTGTTTCGCTGCTTTATCTTAGTATAGGAAATGCAGGCTTGCGTAGAATCTCGGAATCGTAGAGCACCAGTGCTGGGCCCGGGGTGGGAGGCCCCCAGAAACTACCTCGTCCAGCCCTGCCCCCGACTCCCCACAGAAGAGAAAACGCAACCCAGAGAGTGAAGGACGCTCGTCCACAGATGCACAGCCGGCCGTGGCTGAACTGGGGCCAGGACAGTTGTTCTGCTGCTGTGGGCTGACACAAGGCTTTGGACCTACTGGCCTCACCCGCTTGGTCTTCCCAGCCCTGGCCTCCTTTTCCAAAGAGGGTTCATATTTGGTTCTTCTCAGAGATGTTGTGGGCTGATTATCCTTGATGTTCCTCAGGGCCCTGAGGGAAAGCCTGGACTTGATGGAGCCTCCGGCCTTCCTGGAATGAAAGGGGAGAAGGTACGGAGAAGAGGGGGCGGGTTCCGACACGGGGAATCACCAGGCCCAGCCTGCCTCTCTGACCTCTCAGCCTGACCTTGCCTCTGATCCCATCCTGGTCCGCACTGCTGGATGTCTCCCCATCCCGGAGCTCTTTATGCCCAAACCTGCACTCAGCATCTTCCCCTGCCCACTCCTGCATGTCCCCAGCTTCCGTGAATGGCAGTGCCATCCACCCAGCCCCCTGGACTCGAAAGCAGGGTCTTCTCTAACTCCCCCCTCCTCTCCCCTTCCTACCGTGAACCATCTGTTGCCAAGACTGGCCAATCTGATGTCCACCTCTCTTTCCACCCTGACATGACATGACGTTCATCTCTCCTCGCCTGCAGTGTGGCATCAGGCTCCTCGCTGGTGCCCCCTTCTCCCCACCCACAATCCAGCCTCCAGCTACCTGCCCAGTCCATCTTCCTGGAGCAGGCTCTCACCACGCACTGCCCTCTCCACTGAGAAAGCGCCAGCGGCCCCCCGTTGCCTGCAGGACAGAGCCCTCACTACGTGCAGACCTTCAAGGCCCTTCCCGGCCTACCTTTCCAGCTCCACCTCCCGTCGCTCCCTTACACACCTGGCCTCCGGGCCGGCCAGCCAGCACTGCTGAAAGGCTCTGGGCTTGCACAGCCTCCTGGCCCTGGCCTGTGGTTTCCTCTCTGGCCTGTCCTTTCCCTTTTCTCATTCTCAGAAGCCCAGTTCAGATATACCCTCTGGGAAGCTCTCCTGGACTCTGTGAGCAGAAAGTACCCCTCCTTCCTCTGCTTCCCGTTAGCACAGTACTGATTCCGCGGGACCCCCTCCAGCCAGGGTCACTGAAGCTGTTGGCTTACCAGACTGCTCCCAAGCCCAGCCTTACAAGCAGGGTGTGAGCACTGTCTGTGTATCCTTAGAACCTATAGCCCAGGCTTCTGTGAGCAGAGTATGATGCATGAATGAAACTTCTTCAGGCGCCCTTTTCGCCCTCCGTTCCTGAGTCTCACACGCCCTCAGTCTCTCCCTGCTCTGTAAGCCCCTGTAGTCCTCGGTTAAGCCACGTGGTGCTGTGGGGTGGGGTTCCTGCCCCTGCTGCGTTCCCATGTTCCGCAAATGCGGGCAATAAAGATAAGGTGAGCTTCCTTCGAGAGATATAGCCATGAGCTTCACTGGGGTTCAGAGGAGGGAGGGGCCTCCCCTCTGGGTTGGGGACTGGAGGCCTTCTGTGTACCCAACCTGGACGGAGTTTTGGAAAGTGCTGAGTCCCTAGACACCATCCTTGTCACTGAATTTCTAGTTTCCGTCAGCTCTCAGGAGTATTTTTATTGAAACAGTAACTCGATTTTCGTGAAAAGCTCATTTCTCAGAAAAAGAAGAAACAATTGTCAAGCTTTATAGAACTCATTTTACACGTACTGACTGTTTCATAAGAAATTAAATTTTGCAGGAAACATCACAAGACTTACTCTCATCTTCCTTGTTCTTCTTACCAGCTTCCCTGCCCCCGCCAC
>NW_006788521.1:1730614-1767548 GCF_000442215.2 Lipotes vexillifer | reverse complement strand
CACCCCTCCCACACACCCTTCCCCCACACCCCTCCCCTACACACCCCTCCCTGGCTGGTCTCGGACTTAAAAATACCCATGCCCATGCCCACATCCACACACAAACACCCTCACAGGCGCATTCTGCAGCTGCTCAGACACTCGGTTGTGCCCAGAGCAGCAAGCTTGCCCAGACTAATTGTGGCAGATAAATCACATTTTTCTTCCTGGAATTTGCTGTGAGGCCTTATTTGTTGCCCTGTGTGTATACGATGTTTTCTGGTCAAGGAAAAGTAGACTCTAGAAGGACTTTGAAATTTTCATCTGGAGAGCTGGAGGAAAGCCTCGCACATGACATTTACCCCCCCCACGCCCCCCCCAAAAGTAAACCAAGGAGAATAGTCTGAATGTGAATAACAAAAATTGCTAAAGAAAATGAATAATCTCAGGGATGTAACACCACATAAGATCCAATGATACATTTGATCCTTGATGCCCCTCTACAATCTCTGCTCAGCTTACACACCTTCAGTGACAGGAGACTCATTTCCTGCCTTTATATGTACAAGCTGGATAAAATCATCTGTTTCTGAGAAAGATAAATCAAGGTCCCACATATCTTCTAGAACTTCCTTTGAAACTGCTAACAGGTGTACTTTTGATTTGAAAAGAGTCAGGAAGGCAATTGAAAAAAGTACAGTTTTTTACCTTATGAACATCTTTTTCTTGAATGGAGTCAACTGGCAACACAATAATAATGTTTTCAGAGGATAGAGTCCAAAAGTCAAGAGATGGGACTAAGTTAACTTCTATTTCACAATATCCCTGACTGTGATTTGACTTGTTACTTGAAAAATGCATAAGGTTGGTACTTCCTTCAAGGACAGATTGCTGTCAGACAGCATAAGATGGTGTGGCTGGTCACACCCAAGAAAAGCAGACACAGAAACTGTAGCCTGCAGATTGGGCAACAAAACTGGAACCCGATTCTTTCTGTTTCTGCCTGGGATAAAAGGTCACACTTAATTTTTCCCATGTCAGGCCAGCAGGCAGGGAAGTGACAGAGTCTAGCCAGCCAGCCTTGCTTCCTTCTGCAAGCACCCCTCTCCTCCCACCATCCCATAGAGTAATGGGGTTCTTTCTGTGATTCTCTCTTCAGGTGTGTCTTTTCTGTTATTCAACCCTTCTGTAGAGTACTTTCTCTCAGCAGTTATATATTTTTGTCTCTACGGTCTCTAATTGATTTTTTCTTTTTTAAAAAATTTATTTATTTATTTATTTTTGGCTGTGTTGGGTCTTTGTTGCTGTGCGTGGGCTTTCTCTAGCTGCGCTGAGCAGGTGCTACTCTTCATTGTGGTGCACGGGCTTATCATTGTGGTGGCTTCTCTTGTTGCAGAATACAGGCCCTAGGCGCACGGCCTCTAGAGTGCAGGCTTAGTAGTTGTGGCGCACAGGCTTAACTGCTCCACAGCATGTGGGATCTTCCCGGACCAGGGCTCGAACCTGGGTCCCCTGCATTGGCAGGCGGACTCCTAACCACTGTGCCACCAGAGAAGCCCTGATTCTTTACTATAACCACTGTTCTTATTTCATAATAGTTTGTCCTTGTTTCTTGGCTGTAATATCCTCCCTGAGAATATATAGTATTTACTTAGACTCCTGATTGGATCGTGTTCTTAGCTGTTTCCTCAGGAAACCTTCCATGGTTGATGTTGTTGTTTCTCTTTCAGAGTGTTGCCTCTCCTCAGATGTGTAGTGTTTCTTGTTGGTGTGTTTGCTTTGGAAATTAGAATCCCTCTTTAGTCTGTTTCCTGCCTCTGTACAAATTACTAGGGAGCTGGGTGGTGTGCAGGTTTCAGGAAGGTGACGGGAAGAGTAGGATGTGCCATCAGGCAGGGCACCTCAACAGCTGATCTTAGGTGTTTGGGGTACCTCTGGACCTCCCAGGGTCCACTAGCCACCTGGGGCTCTGCCCTATCCCTTTGCTCCAGTAACCAACTCTTATTATCCTTGTAGCAGGAGTAGAAGTGGGAGGTGAGGGGAGATGGGCAGGGCTCCATGGCTATCTAGCTCCAGAATTTCAACCTATCTCCCTGTCAGAGCCACACCCTGCTCCTGGCTTCCACTCCTCCCTTGCCTGATATTTTTCTACCTGTGGTTTCTTTCCACCGCTGAAGCCTCTGGCTTCAGCTTCCCATGTTTTCTCTTTGCCATTCCTCACTGTTTCAGATTCAGTATCACTCGCCATCTTATTTTTGAGCATGACTATTTTGGAACTATCCACTCTAATCTGGCCCAGGGAAAGAGGGGTTTGGGAGAAGGCACAGCCTTAGATGGTGGGTGTATCATGGTGTCAGGGCCTTCTGTGTGGCCATGCAATTGCTGGCTTCTTCTCTTGCGGGTGCTTCTGTGGTTTCCTTGGAGGTTCTCTAGCTGGGGGCCCCCGACTGCAGTCCTCTGATGTAGTGCAGTGTCTCCTGTGGCTGACCACTCCTGACCATCAGCCCCCATTGGTCCTCCCCTCTATCTGAGCTTGCAGCTGGCTCCTTTCCTTGGGATCCACATCTAACCCCCCAGGAAACCTGTACTGTGTCTCCCATTGGCGGTGGACACGCAACCTGCTTTAGAGACCCCCCCCACCCCCATTCTGGGGCTATTCCAGCCAGCTTTTGGTCTTTAGATTTTTCCAGAAGAGAGCCAGCCATCATCCACATATCCCCAGAAGCCTAGGGAATACGTATCAAATTCTTGAAGTCCCTTCCCTTGGCTTCGAGGAGGGGAGTCGGGCCCACCCAGTACACTGACGACAGCTCTCCAAGGGGATTCTTCCTCTACATGTCTTCCTGGTTAATCTTCAGCTTCTCCTTTTCACTCTTGAGGTAGGTAATGAGACAGTAGCTGGAAGATGGGTTTCACAAGCTTTCAGCATGACCTGCTTGGCAAACTCACAACTACTGTAATGGGCTCAGGTTTGAGACATCAGTCAGAACTGAGCAGGAAGAGTCCCATTTTAATGTCCTGTTACTTAAGAGTCTGCAATCCTGCATTTTCTTTTAAACATACCTAATGAAATATATATTAATTGGCCCCCATTTTTTCTTTTCTCAGGGAGCAAGAGGACGTAATGGCTCATTTGGTGAAAAGGTAAAAAATGAAAATGAAAAAGAAAAAGCTTTCTCCTCCTTCCTCCCCTCTCTCTGGGTTTAGTATAATTGAACTGTTGGGCTAGAGTATTGAATATATAAATGTCATGGATCAGAGAGAAACATCTGGAAGGAACTGCTTGGGAAAGGCAGAACAGCTGGAGCAGAGTGAATAACCCACCAGGTTTTCTCCTTTCTCACCCACTCCACCCTAATTCATTCAATGAGCGCCATTAGCTTATCTCCAAGTGAAATGTCAATTGGCAAGATGGCTGTTTCTGTACAATTAAGTAGCGCTGATCAGAGAATACAACGATCTAATTAAGTTCAAGGAACAATTTTCTGACTCGGTTGCAGATGTTGTTCCTTCCATGAGTGACTCCAAGGCTAGATAATCAGCCTGTCCCCTTCCTTACAGGGTGATCCGGGCAACAGAGGCTTACCAGGACCCCCAGGGAAAAATGGACAAGTTGGCGCTCCTGGGGTCATGGGACCCCCAGGGCCCCCTGGACCCCCTGGGCCCCGAGGCCCTGGATGTACAATGGGACTTGGATTTGAGGTACGTTTCCTCCTTTCTGTGGTTAAAGGACAACGTGCGCTAAGGACTACTGGAAAGGCCACAGCTAACTGAACGCCAGGGTGGTGCTGATTCCCCACTGAGCCCCAGCTCCCAGCACCACACCTGGCACAGGGAGGTGCTCGGGAATCAGTACTGAAATTCTCATTCTTCTTACTTCCCTAGGATACTGAAGGCTCTGGGAACATCAGGCTGTTGCATGAGCCCAGAATCTCTGGACCAACGGCTTCAAGTGTAGGTTGACTTTTTACACCTTCATTTTGAGGATTGTCATGCTGTCACACTGGAGTGGAGAAGCTGTGGGGTGCCATCCTGGCTCTGCTACTCTCACTAATTCACCGTCTCCGCGCCTCCAGCTTCCAGCTGTGTGGTGGGGGGACCAGGTGCTCTTTAAGCTTGTTTCTTTGAGGAGTAGCACAGAGGTTTTGCACAAAACATCATGTGGGAAAACTTGAAAATTATCTTTCTCTCTCTCCGCAGTCCCTCACCATCAAGCATCTCTGCTTCATTGCCTCCTTCCTGCTGCCCATTCAAGACTCACACTTTGCCCCGTTTCAGAATCCCTTGCTCCTAACAAGTACCCTTCCCCACTACATCTACCCCCCAGGGAGGTGTTGTCCATCTTCTTCTATGATACCTGCTCTCAAGAGGACCAATCCCCAGGATCTCATTATATTTGAGATCCAAGTGGTACCCAGAGCTGAGCACACCAGTGCAGGAGGAGCTGAGCCTCGCAAAGGGGAGCAGCACAGCCCCCTCCATGATTGAATAGGAAGACCTCCCCCCACACTCCAGATGCAGAGTGCTCTGGGTTCAGGGTCAAAAGGACACTCACCCCGTGCTGGGAGAGGGCCTCTGGTCCTCTTACTGTCTGTGAGATATTCCTTCCTTCTGACTCTGTAAGGGGAACTTGCCCCTCATCTTTTGCTCCCATTATCTGGGACAAAATCCTTGTAAGAGCTTAGGGAGAGATGGCAAGATGGGAGGATAGATGGAGAGTGGGCAAAGTGAATAGAAAAAAACCCAAAGAATATTTGTTTGTCTGTTTTGCCAGGGTCCCAAAGGAGAAAAAGGAGACCAGGGACCCAAGGTGAGGTCACAGATCTGAAGTGGGGGTGAGAGAAATTTTCAGCCTGGTTCTAGGAGCATTATCCACATACAGTGAATTTTTTTCCACTCTCACTGCTACAACCAGGGTGAAAGAGGGATGGATGGAGCCAGCATTGTGGGACCCCCTGGGCCCAGGGGGCTACCAGGGCGCATCGAGGTCTTATCTAGTGTGAGTATCACCAGGTATCACCAGCATGGCTGCTTTTGCTAAAGGGAAGGGAAGGTTGTCCACAACTTCAGGGCCTTCAGGGCTGCTCTTTATGCAGGGGGCACGTAGCTGGCATCTGGTGTTGGAGTTCCTACCTGCCAGCATGGCCCACCTGTATGTTCCTACCCTGGTACCACTGTTGTCACACAGTGTGTCCAGAACCCTCTCTTCTGGTTGGCAGCATTTGCAGTCAGGAGACTGAGTGTAACAGAGCTGTAACCAAGAGTCAAGGAACATAAGTGGGGGAATGAGGGAGGAAAGATGGTTTAGTTTATGAGAAATTAAGGAAGACTTTCTGGAAGAAGTCTCCTTGAGCAGGGACTTGAAAGCTAAGAAGGATTTACCAGGTAAGTATGGAGGACAGGACTTTCAGAACTCAGGTGGTCAAGACACTCTGAGCTGAAGCACAGAAGAGAAAAACATGGGTGTGTCCAAGGCACAGGGAGCTGATGGGCATGGGGGTGGGTGGAGAGCGATGGAAATTTGGAGAGAAGACTGGGATGTGGGCTGGGACACGGTCACAGCCACTGAATATTAGAACATCACATTTGTGAAAAACTGTTGCCCTTCCAAGAGAAATAATGTCATACTGGAACATGACAGAAAGACAAAAAGTCCCAAATAAGTGGAAAAAAGAATGACTTGAGTTTTGTTTGTTTGTTTGTTTTTAAGTATGATTAAAAAATATCAAGTATAGGTAAGGGCGTAGTGAAATAGATAATCTCACGTATTTTGTTGGAAGTGTAAGTTGTACGGCCCCTTTAGACAGCTCTTTGGCAATCTGTTAAAACTAAAAATGTTCATACTGAAAACTTCCATATGGAAAGACCTCCATGCTGTATGATTGAGTGAAAAAAGCAAGTTGAAGAATAATACCTACAGCCTGATGCCATTTATATAAAATAACCACATGGACAAACACACACACACACACACACACACACACACACACACACACACCCAACAACACTGTTTTCTGTGGGTATTAATATTAATTTAGAATTATATAACATATAAATATAATATTTAAATATATATATTTAAAATTATAAAAGAAAAAAGGCATTTATATATGGTGCAATTTTAAGATTAATCGAAGAGGAAAGTGATAAGGCGGCTCAGGGCTGTGTTGTAAGCGGGAGGGATGGGTGTGTTGGCAGTGGGTGGGTGTTGTCAGTGTCTGCTTGTGTCTGCCATGCGGGGTGACTTCAGTTAAAGCCTCACTGCCAGGAGCAAGGTGGGACACGTGCCACCCTCTGTCTCTTTGTCTGACTTTTCTCTTTTCAGCCTTTGATCAACATCACCCATGGATTCATGAATCTCTCGGACATTCCTGAGCTCGTCGGGCCTCCGGTGTGTATCCACAGCTGCCCTAGAGGGAGGGTCCTACCCAGATGCCCCAGCTGAAACTAAGTTGGGTTGGTTTGGAATCCTTTGAGCTAGAGTGTCTCAAAGTAGTAGAATAGAAAGAGAGCTTTGCATTTCTGAGAAGTTGCTGTCACATTAATTTGTGCAGGGAGTTTTGTCCAATGCAGTGGAAGCTTCCAGTCCCTTGCATCAGAAATACGTGTAATGGAAATCAGAGAATCATAAGTAACAAATTGATAGATGTCTGAGCAGTGCTTTGGGCATGCTTTTATTTACATGATCTCATTTCCCAGAATGGGAGGAGCCTAGAGAGACCTATCCTTGTGCTGATGGGGAAACTGGCACATGAGGAGGGAATGTGACTGGCTTCAGCCTTTCTGGCCCCATTTAGAGATCAGGAACACACAAATAAGCTACCTTATTTCTGCAAGTCCACAGAGTCTGTCCATGACACAACAGGACCTAAGAGGAAGGAAGCTTCCTCCTGCAGTCTGTGCAATGAATCCACACTGCATCTTCCATATCTGCTAGTGACAGCTGGGGAAAGAGGAAAGAGCTCTGGCCTTAGGAGCCTTGGGTTCCAGCCCCATCTCCTCTACATAATGCTCTGAGACTCTCATCATCTCTCTGATAACACCTCACCATCCTTTGGGGCAGCTTATAAGAGGTGATGGATGCGAAACTGCTTTGCAAACTGTGGCACTCTGTGGGAGCCAACACGGAGATTGAGGCTTATACTTCCACAGCTGCGCAGTCCAGCTGTCTGCGGGGGCCACCTGCCCTGCAGTCCCCAGTGAGGTTGGCCTGAACCTCTGCCGTCCACATCCTGGGGAAAATTCAGTGCTCTCCCCAGGGCTTCTGCAAATATCTGCACGACTCCTTTAGAGCCAGTATCTCCTTCTGCTGAGTGGCCTCTGTTTGTGGGTCATTTCACTGTCTCTTCTGTGCTACATCCAGTGGGTCTCCCTTTCCTTGATTTCTACTAAAATCATCCAAAACACCCCAGTAAGCAAACCCTAAAGCAAACAAGCAAGTCATTTCACAAAAGTTTTTCCCAAACTATTGGGGGCTTAGAGTGTTAGGTGGCTTAATTCTAAAGCAAAACACAGCCTAAGATCTAAGAATCAGCATCTCTGTTCTAAGAGTCCTTGGGCCTTGTCTGCCCCCACCCCTTCTCTCTTTTCCCCACCCGAGAATCCTCCTTCTGTCCCAATCCCTGACCTCCTCCTTTGGCAAATCCAGGCCCTGAAGGGGAAGATTAAGATTTTCCTACTCAGAGGAAAATCGTCCCTAACGGAAGATCAAGATTTTCCTACTCAGAGGCAGTTCCTTCCCAGCTGTACCTTTATACTTTTCCACTCTACTATATGTACACCATATAGATATATGTATATATTATATTATATGTATATATATACATATACATATATAGACACACACACACACACACACATATATATATATATATATTAGTCCTTTCTTGCTTCTGCATCCTCAGATTCAACCAACCTTGGATAAAAAGTGCTGAAAAAAAAATTCCAGAAAGCTTCAAAAAGCAAAACTTGAATTTGCTGCACGCTGGCAATTATTTACATAGCTTTTACATTGGTTTTACAGCTATTTACATAGCATTTACATTGTATTAGGTGTTATAAGTAATCTAGAGATGATTTAAAGTGTATGGGTATATGGAGTATGTATGTAGGTTATATGCCAACACTACACCATTTTATATAAGGGCCTTGAGCATCTGCGGATTTTGGTATCCACAGGGGATCCTGAAAACCAATACCTCTTGGATACCAAGGGACGGCTGTACAGTATATTGAGAAAGTTGTTGCTGTTCAGTTATATCTCTCTGTATATATATATATTCTGCCAAACTCTATGTCTTTAATAGGTATGTGGGTATCTGGGCTTGGAGGAAAAAGAGTCCTGGCCCCATGTGGAGTGAACCACAAATTTTCTGTTTCCTGGAGCCTTTAAAATGGCTGGTCCTTTAAAATTTTCCCTCTTACTGAGGGAAAAGAACTGAGTCTCACCAACTGCCCCCACTTCCACCCCCAAATACCCCAGCACACCCTTTGGGCCCACTCCTCAGAGTTTAGGAACTTGTTTTCTGAGAATATTTGTGGAGGTTGAGCACTGTATTCATTGCCTCAGAGGTTTCTGACGCTGAGTGATTTCATGGAAGAGGAAGCTGAGACTTAAAGTGCCGAGAGTCCTGGCTCAGGGGAGCAGAGGCTCCAGACTCCCGAGCAGCTCCTAGCTCTGTGCTAACTAGTGTGTGACTGCACAGTTCCTTCCCCTCCTGGGCCTCGGCATCCTCCGCAAAATGGATCCTGAGCCCCACTGTGTGGGAACATGCTTGGGCCTTTGGAAGGTTCTGGAGGGAGTGGGCCCCTGAGGTACAGGTTCCTGCTGGCCTGGCAATGCTGCTCCTAACCTGCCTGCTTTGTCTGTCTGTGTTACAGGGCCCCGAGGGCATGCCTGGGCTGCCAGGATTTCAAGTGAATAGCACAGTAGCCATCTTCCTTTGTGCCCCGAGGCTGTGTGCATTCTGTTCCTTCCACCTGGAATGCTGTTCCTCTCCATCTGCACAACTGACCTCTAGCGCCATCCTGTTCATGTAGCCTTTCCTCGTTGCCCCCATCTGGAGTGATCCTTCCCTCCTTTGAATCCCATAGGGCTTTATTTTCACCTCTGCTGTCGTTCTTTTCTGTCTTGAATATTTGTACCCTTATCGTTTTTTCCTGAACTGTACTGTGACCAGTTTGCAGGCGGTCAGGTCTTGTTCATCTCTTTCTAGCCCAGGGCAGCCAGAGCCAGAGCTGGAGTCGGTGGTTGGCTTCCTATAAATGAGTGGATGAATCAAGCATTTCAAATAGATAGAGTCCGAGTAGTTAAAATCCCTGGAGAGAGAGGATGGTGGCGATGGAGGATGGAGAGAGGGGAATCATAGCCTGGAAATCCAAAATTAATAGTCTGTGTGCACCACGCTATGGGGCTTCCACCATGGAAGGTGAAAATGCATTTCTGTGTAGAAAGTGATCAGTTTAGTCTAAAAGTTTGAGCCTGCACTGAAGCCCAAGGCTCCAGAGTGAAATCTGCATGATTTCTCCATACATTGCAGCTCTGAAAGGCCTAATGCCAATGGTGACATGCACTGCTTCCAGGATAAATGAAGGAAATTTATCAAAAAATGTAATAGAAATTTGTTGTTGATGGTAGAATTATAATGATCTCTTTTTCTTTTTTTAATACTTTTCTGAACTTCTACATTTTTTAAAAGCATGTGCTATGTTGACACTAAAAATACATGGGAACTAGACATTAAAAAACAGGAGAGGGTGGCAGCCATGGAGAAGACCTCTTAATTAGGAAGATAAGAGGCCAGAACTGTGAGCTTGAGCTCCAGCCCCACCTTGGCTGCTCCAAAACCAGAACATGTTCCAGACACATTTTTCTCTAAATGACTGGTTCTGTGTTCCCAAGGGAGCCCTAGGCTCCCCAGAAGAGCCTTTGGGACCACTTCAGGAGTAAGGAGGGGGCCAAGTAGGCAGGATCCAGGCCACAGCCAAGGCTCCATTTGATGTATTTTATACATTGGGCTTTTGTTTGACTTTACTTGAAAAAGGAGAATGAAAAGAGTTTCACTGCTAAAAAATAAGAATAACAAATATTTGAAGGCCACTGTGTTAACCCAGAAGGTGGGGACTTGTGAAAAGGTAAATTGCAATAGAGTGTTGAACCTCTTTTTTAGGGGCAGACGTCTGGCTGTGTGAGTCATTGTCACAGATATTAAGTGTATGTTGGAGTTGAGACGAGGTCACCTCTGACTAGGTGTGCAGAATTTTGGTTCTGCAGGGGGAATGGAGGTGGCAGGCGGGCGAGGGGTGCAGAGAGGCTAAGGGGATAGGCTCGCCCCTGGTGGAGTGACGGGAGTGAAAGATGAGGCGCTGAGGCCGGCTGGGATCAGTTTGGGTGTCAGGCTAGGATGTTTGGATCCCATCCCGTAGGTAGTGGGGAGCCAGAGAAGGGGCAGGATTCATGGAGGGTGAATGATGGGGGTGGTGGGCTGCAGAACGGCCCCGAGGACCCATGGGTGAGCAGAGGCAGCAGGCAGTTTCAATGGTGCCCATTGGAGGAAACCACAGTTCAAAGAGGAGTGGGGCCTCCAGGCCGCCTAACACTCAGTGCTGTCTTCTTTCCACCAGACCACAATTTCTAGACCACTTAATATTAGGAAAACATCGTGACTAATTGTGACTTCCACTGGCACTCTGTGTTCTTTTACTTTTTGGAACAGCAACTTTGTTTAGTTAAAGCATTTTAATCTTAACAAACCACCGAATACCCTCCAATGATTCCTTCTAGGGACCCAGAGGACCAAAAGGTGACACTGGTGTGCCTGGATTTCCAGGACTAAAAGGAGAACAGGTAAGAAGGGCCCAGCTGTCTGGGTGGGATTGTGCTCTAGAACTTGGCAAATATTTCAAATGGGCTGAAAGTAGCTGTTAACTTTTTTAAAATTTGAGATATAACTCACACACCATAAAATCCACCCCTTTCAATTGTGAAATTCAGTGACTTTTAGTATATTCACAAGGTTGTGCAGCCATCACCACTACCTAATTCTAGAACATTTTCATCATGCCCAAAGAAACACTGTATCTAGTAGCAGTCACTCCCCTGCTGTTAACTTTCATGATATCAAGGTTCTTCCAGGGTGAAGGTGGGGTGGGTGGAGAAACAGATTTTCATCATAGTTTGGAAAGAGAACTCAACCCAACGCTCCCTTGAACACTGTGCTTTGTCTAACTGCCTGCAGGCACCTGCATTAGAGTGTGCACTCCCCGAGGGCAGGCACATCCACTTTCTTTTCTGTAGCTCCAGTACTTAGCACTGCGCCTGATACACAAATGGCATTTAAAACATTTGTTGGATGAAAAGATGTATAAGTAATGAATACAATGATGCTAATATTTAGAAATCATAATTTTATTAAACTATTATTAGTATAAGCGGGGGCATTCCACACTTGGATGGCAGTCTTGGTCCAGAAGTTTTGGAATATTTAGCATGCAGAGCACTTCCTGAAAATTCCAAGGGCATTGAAATGACCTTTGTACCCTTCCACATTTGCCTCTTAGAATTAATTTCCCAGTTGGCTTTTATAGATAAGGGGAGAGTGACGTCCATAAATGGATTGCAGTTATTCTGGATTGGATTCATTTATTCATCCATCCATTTATATACTCATCCAGATTACATCCATTCCCTAAGGTGTGCCAGCCAGTTTCCTATACTAGGCACTAGGGATAGAGAAATAAGATGTGAGGAACAAACATGCAGACAGCCAGCAGAGTGCATGGTCATTGCTGTAACGGGGGTCTGTATAAAGCCAGTGGGAGCAGCCCCGAGCCTGCCTTGGGGAGTCAAGGAGGGTGTGTGTGTCTCTAAGAGGAGGGAGCATTAGGCTACTCTCTTTCCTTCCTCCCCCCACCATTTTCCACTAGCCCCATGGAAGGGGAGAGAGTCTCCAGTGTCTGTTGGGCCACAGTTCCAGCGGGTGGAGGGTTCAGTTTGCTGGGTCTGAGTTTAGCGTTACATGGGACCATGTCTTGGGATGCCTTTTGCTGCCACGGGCCTACAGAGATGGTGTGGGGTCAGGGCAGTTCTGGCTTGGGAGGAGGCCTGGTCAAGCAGGATTGGCTCTTGCTTTAAATGCTCTGTTTTCTATGTGGCGAGGTCGGGTGGATCTAGAGTGGGGTGGCGAGGTCGGGTGGATGCCATCTCTCCCCTAATCCCCTGCCACTTTGAAAACTGGGAAGAGCGCCCAGGCAGGTCTGCTCTGATCCTTGCAGCCAACGCGCTTTCTCTCGCTCTGCCTCTAATGCTTTTGTGCTTGCTTCTTCTTGCTGCTGGCGTGCTCAGGACTGCTTTTCCTCACCAGCGAAGTGGTAAGATCCAAATATCGGGTGTGGGCTTGGGGGTCAGAGAGGAGAGGCTGCTTGGCTTGCTTTGGCACCACTGTCTTGGCTGCTTCCAGCCCTGTTGAAGGGAGACCTTCGTGTGGTCCAGCCCAGTTCCCCAGGGGCTAGCATTGAAGTCTGGGGCCAGAGCCTTGAATGGTTCCTCTCCCTGGCCTTTTCTCTGGACATATATCTTCTTGGAAGCCTCCTGGGATAGCAGATGGCCCTGCTGAGCACAGGATTGGGGGCAGGATCCTGTGTCCCTGCCACCTGTCTACCCATCTCCCCTATTTCCCAGCAACTGAGATAACTTTGCCTGATCAAGTGAGCATTTGCACAGGAGCCTGGAGTTTGGAGGCAAAGTTCCACATGGAGACTCAGGACCCCTGTGTTGGAGAGGCCTCCACTGTTCATGCTGTCATCACTTTCCCAATTTTAGATGTTTTAACAAGACTAAGGATTCTAGGTGGGAACAGATCTCAAGTCGAGTTGTTAGGAAAGCAAGCCACCAAATATATTAGGAGCCAGAGGTTCTCAGGGGGGAGCCACACAGCCAGAGGATCTTGTTGGGACTGATTCCTGGAGGGTTGAGAGTGGGGATGCTGATCTGGCAGCAGCGGAAGCCCCAGAGGGGCTTGCAGGACCCCAACCTGTGCTTTCGGACAGTAACTGATGGTACATGGAGTGAACAGTCCAGAGAACATTTAATGACTTAGGAGGCTATGCAGTATTCTAGCAAGAGGTCATTGTTGGGCAGTGGGGCTGGAGAGGCAGCGTGAAGGCCAGAGAAATCATGGCGATGAGCCTCTGGATAAGGCGGTGAGGCGGAGGCCCGGCTTCATCAAAAGGTTCTCTGAATTGCAGGGTGAGAAGGGAGAGCCGGGCGCCATCCTGACGGGGGATATTCCTCTGGAAAGGCTGAGGACCCGAAAGGTAACTATGTCACCAGACCCTGAAGGCACACATCTTCTACATCCTATCTTTGCTTCTGTCGCAAACCGTGTACATCTGAGTGACAAGTCCGTGTCTCCCTGCTTTAGGGTGAACCTGGAGAGCGTGGAGCCCCGGGACCGATGGTAAGCCAGAGCGTCTCGCCCCTGCATCTGGACTGGGGTTTGAAGCATTTATTGTACTTTGGCTCAACTAGATCGAGTTGTCCCAGCTGTGAAAATAAAAAGGATGTGGCAAAATGTATCTGTGTCAAGGGTAGGCTAACTGCAATTAAATAAAATCTCAGTGGTTCAGCACAATAGCAGCTTAGTTCTCACTTATGCAGAGTCCACTGTGGTGGTTCCCAGTTGGGCATTTCCCCTCCAAGCAGTGACTCTGGGACCCAGGATGCTTGCAACCTGTGACTCTGCCCTCTGGTGGATTCAGGGCCACAATGGCATCTTCCAGCTGATAGGCTGAGGTTGGGGAGGGGAAAGAGACCATGGAAGATGATGAACTCCACTTCTGGCCAGACCTCTGATGCAGGAGGTGGGGGTGGGAGTGGTGGTGGGGATAGGTCTCAGAAATGTGGTTTAGCTGTGTGTCCAGAAGGAGAGGGGAAGCGGATGGTGGTGAGACCCACAGTTGTACGGGTCTTGCCAGCTAAAGATTGTCATTACCCAGGGAACCTGGGCCTTTTGGCTTCTGGTTTTGGGTCTGCTGCCCATTTGCTGTATGACCTCAGACAAGTCCTCTTCTCTCTCTGGGCTTTTGTCTTCCCATCTATAAGTGAGGTATTGAATGAGTACTAGATGACATGATAGGGTCCTTCTTGCCTTACTGCTCCAGGAATCTATAATTTTGGGGGGCTGCTGAACAATTTTTAAGCTACCAGTTCTCTCCAGATGAACCCTAAACTTGCCCCTCGTATATTTCTTTCCAAAGAACAAAGAAAATTCATAGAACCTCCACCATGGGTCAGACAGTGATGCTTCAACACAGATCATCTCATTTCATTTTCACCACCCTAAGAGGCTAATGTCAGAACCCGCATTTTATAGACCGGGAAACCGAGGTTAAAGAGCTTAAGTAACTAGCCCACTACCATACAGCTTGTTAGTGACACAGCAGGGATTTGAACCCAGCCTGTCAAACTCTGTGTCCAGGTTTTTCCCAGCACAGCTCACTGCCTCCAGCTGACACCTTCATTCTTCTGAAACATTTTTTTTTTTTTTTCTTGCGTTATGTGGGCCTCTCACTGTTGTGGCCTCTCCCATTTGCGGAGCACAGGCTCCGGACGCGCAGGCTCAGTGGCCATGGCTCACGGGCCCAGCCGCTCCGCGGCATGTGGGATCTTCCCGAAACGGGGCACAAACCTGCGTCTCCTGCATCGGCAGGCGGACCCTCAAGCACTGCGCCACCAGGGAAGCCCCTTCTGAAACATTTTGAGCTGGAGAACTGCACATTGGGGTTTGAATGCAGGGTTTGTTTGAAGCTGGATCTCAGGCCTGAGGAGAAAGGACCTCACATTTCTCTAACAGGCACGTGTCCTTGATGAATGGCCCGTAACCTCCAAGGTGCATCCTTCAAAGGACCTTCTAAAGCCTTTGGTCCCTTAAGTCAGGCAGAATGGATGCCCTGGAGAGGTGTCCTTGGCCCTAGCTGCAGGCTAAGACAGACTGGGAGAGTCTTGTGTTAACCACTGGGTAACACTTACTAATACCCAGTATGGTGGGAAATACTAATTGTTAGCAATGGTGGCCGGCAAGCTGCTGCAGATGGCCAGGGTAGTTATTGCCACTGAAGCCCAGCTGTGCATAGCTTGCCAAGCACAGACAGTAAGGGGGCACCTTCTTGTAATTTGCATAAGGTGTCACATGGGTTGTCTATGGCCCTCATGACGAGTATAGCTTACAACACTAGAGCCTTGTTACTCGAAGTGTGGCCCGTGGACCAGCATCATCAACATCACCTGGGAGCTCGTTGGAACAGCAAAGCCTTATGCCCCACCCCGGATCCGCTGGATCTGCATTTTGATGAGATCCAGGTGACTTGCGCACAGTGATGTTTGAGAAGCCCTGTGCTAGAACGTACCGCCCCGTGGCCTGTGGCCTGTTAACTCCTTGCTTTTCTTTTCCTGAGAGTAACCTGGTCTGGGTACTTTACATACAGAGCCCGTCTCAACACAGTCTATTTGCCATTCTTCAGGGTAAGTCTGAATACAGACTTATATAGAGAGAGCAGGAAGAAGGGGCTTGATAGGCCCCAGGCTTAAACCAGTCATTCCCCTGGGAGACAGGACAGACCCAGTTACAAAACAGGAAAGGTGTCAACTGGAAGTAGAGCTTGTTCTGGGAAGAGGTGGTACATTGTATGCATCCTAGACACTGGAAGGCATGAGGGTTCCAGCAGGAGGTTGGAACAGGGCAGTGGCTCTGGGAGCATGGGGACACAGGAAGCAAGCACTGGAATGCGGTCCATGGGCAGGGGCTCATCTGGAGAACTGGGGAGCTAGGCCAAGATTCTGGTCCTTAGGGACAGGTGGGAGCAAGGTAGGAACCAAATCCTGAAGCAGGTTATTGGGCTTGGCTGACATGAGGAGTGAAGCAGGACTGCATTACGGGGGACATGGAGAACCCTGGGACATAAGACCTAAGGCAAAGGTCCACGTTCTGAGCTGGCCCAGCACACAGCTACCTGGGAGCTAAGGCCAGGAGCTACTGACCTCTTGCTTCTTTGTTAGCTCTGACTGGCTGAGAGGGTTGGGTCCAGCGTCTGGACTGGGGTAGAGCCTTGCAGGAGGGACTGAGCAAGTGGGTCCAGCTGAGGACAGAGAGGCCAGGGGACAAGGATCCAGGCAGGTGGACATTTCATAACTTCTCCTTGCCCTCCAACCTCCTATTAGGGGTTCATTGTCACCACTGCCCACAAAGGTAGGCTGGATGCCCCCCATCTCCCTAGCCCTTGAGTTTCTGTTCTTTCCTTTTTAATTGAAATATATTTTACATACAGTATTGTGTACATTTAAGGTGTACATGTTGATTTGATACATTTACGTATTGTAATATGATTGCTGTTGTGGAGATAGCTCTCTCACATCACATAATTATTATTTCTTTTTTGTGGTTGGAATAAATAAGATCTAGACTCTTAGCAGTTTGAGGATTATAATATTAATATAGTGTTGCTGTCCATATTCACTATACCGTGCATTAGATCTCCAGGACCTAGCTGTCTACTAGTTGCAAGTTTGTACCTTAAACCTCACCTCTCCTATTCCCCCACACTCCTACCCCTGGTAACCACCATCTTACTCTGTTTTTACCACTTTGGCTTTTTTAGATTCCACATATAAGTGACATCATACAGTATTTTTCTCTTTCTAATCTGGTATTTACTTTGCCTCCAGGGGCCCAAAGGACCACCAGGACACAAAGGAGAATTTGGCCTCCCTGGACGACCCGTAGGTGTTGGGATTTCTCATACTGCATATGAGGGAGGACATGCGGGCCAGGCTGGCCTGTGGGCCGTGGGTTTACTAAGGCCTCTCCCGTGGGTTTCAGGGTCGCCCAGGACTGAACGGCCTCAAAGGCGCCAAAGGAGATCGAGGGGTCGTGATGCCGGTGAGTGCCACACCAGGGACCCAGCCCCATGCCCCCCCAGGGACGCAGCCCCAGGGCCAGTGTCCAGAGGAGGGGCGGATGAGTGCCAGGTCCAGTGAGCAGGGCTCGTGGACAGATGCTCAGGAGCGTTATTCTTCTTCCTCTGCTGACACTTCCAAAGATCCTCCAGCCCACCCCTGTCCTCCGGCTTGCTCTCAGGAGGTCCCTGCCACCAAATCCACCTTAGTGGTGCATAGGCTTCCTCGTCCAGACCCCAGAGGGAGGGTGGGAGAACACGATCTGGGCTTTCTCAAGAAGTCTGGTTTCAAATCCCAGGTCTTCTGACTCGGGTAATATCCCGTCCTTCCTGGGTTACACAGTCCTGGGGGTTTCGCATGTTGCTGGGGGTGCTCGGTGAGCGCTCTTGAGAGAACGCGGAAGGTCGATCAGCTGTGTAGGCAGGGCCTCGCAAGATGACAGACACCGGAGCATCAACAGGGTCCCACGTCTGCAATAAGGAAGCCAGCATTTATTGAGCACCTACTGTGTACCAGACACTCTACAAAGTGCTTTTGAGGACAGGATCTCAGTCTTGATAGTAACTCTCCTAAGAGAAACTCAGTGGTGTTCTTGTTTTACACAGGAGGAAACTAGAGCCTGTACAAGTTAGTGACCCACTGAAGGTCCCCCATTTGCTGCATGCAAATGCAGCTCAAAGTGTGTTGCTGCTTCTGTTTGCACCACATGGTCACCGCTTTGTATGCCTAGAAATGCAGAAATGCAATCGTATTGAATCATTGGGCACCGACTCACTCACCAAGCCTCCCGGGGCTCCAGGTACAGCAGACACCGGTGCCTGCACTTGAGTGATCACGTGGAGCTTCCTCGTGGGCTGGAGGCCTCTCACCTGTGGCCATAGCCTCCCCCTCCCCCTCCCCTCCTGCAGCTTCTGCCGCAGGTCCAGCTTGGGCTCCAGGCTTGGCGGGGCAAAGATTGCATGGTGTCGAGGCCAGGCTGACCTGGCTCTGAAAGTAACTCTGCCATCTAACAGGAGTTGGCGTTTACTGTTACATTTATGAGGGGCTCTCCCAGGCACTGTATCCTGGGAAGGCCTCACTCCACCCGCCCCTCCATATGAGGGATGCGTCGATAGAGGTGGTGGGCTCAGTATCCTCTGAGCACTGCTCTTGGGGTCAGAATCTGGCTTCCAGTCTCCATTCCGCCATGAATTGCTGTGTGGCCTTGAGCAGGTTACTTCCCCTCTCTGGCCCTCATTATGTCCAATTGTAAACCAGCGATGATACTTGCTCTGCTGTTGTGAAGATGCAGCGAGGCCACGGATATAGGTGTGCTCTGGGAAGAGACTGGCCTACCCATGGGAAGAGTTAGTTGGCTTTAGAGGACCCTCCTTTCCTCATTGTGTCTCCAAACCCTGGGGAAGTGTCCTGCAGCTGCCTCTGCATTCGTAACAACCCGAACTCAGGGATGGCCTTTCTTTCCTCCCTTTAGGGCTCACCTGGCCTACCTGGTCCTCCAGGCCCCCCAGGACCGCCTGGAGCTGTGATTAACATCAAAGGAGTAAGTTGGCAGGGGGGAGGTGGGGGGATAACTGAAGGAGGAGCGGGGAATGTCCCCAGACCAGCCTAAGCTGGAGTCGGGTGTCCTGATTCCCTCCTCTCATTCTCACTTCCCACAGGCCGTCTTCCCAGTTCCAGTCCGGCCACACTGCAAAACTCCAGTAAGTAGCGTATAGTCACTGCCTTATAGAGGAGGCTTTGGCATAGAAAGCAACTCAGAGAAGATGAGTTTTTGTCTTGAGCCCCTTCTGTCTGTCAGTGTCCTCTTTGATGTCTTCTATCACCTGCATATAGACCCTTGAGTGACTCGAGGTTTCTAGATAATAAATTGTGGCACTGAAACGTACTGGGTCTTCTAAGGGCACACATGTGGACAGAGTGTGTCTTTTAATGCAGTCGAAAAGCAGTGTCTTTTGTTAGCCTCATGTTAGCACGTTAGCTTCGTGCTTGGAGCAGTATAAGAAGGGGGGAAATAGACCCCTTAAAATACAGATGAGAGTAAAAAGGCAATTCTAACCAGTGCTCTTTGCATTGGGAGCTTTGGGCTAAAATCTATAACTGTCCTTTCTCAACTGTCATATTACTGCACAGCATACAACCCTGAGAGGAGGGACTTTCTCTCCCCCTTTGTAATGAGGAAACAAACTGTGACTCAGACAAGCTCACTGACTTGTCTAAGGTCACAGGATGGACGGAGCTGGGGCTATCATGCAGGTCCCCTGACCACCAGGCAGCAGGTACAGGCACCCCAAGCGGTGAGACACGTGGCTGGTCGTCCAGCTGGTCAGTGCAGTGTCCCCGGGGTGTCACCCGTATTAGGTGTGGGGAAACCCAGGGAGGGTGGGCCTCTCCCCATGCACAGGCATTAGTCATGGAACTGTGCATAACTATTCTCTCATTCATCCAACAAATATTTATCAAGGACTTACCAAGTGTCAAGTACAAGTGAGGGAGCACAGGGGTGAACTAGACAGGCGTGGCCTCTGTTCTCGGGAGCTTGCAAATTACAGTTTAGAAGATTCTTTGAAGTGGGTTCTTAATTGATGCCTGTTGGAGGTGGTGATGAGACTTGGGTCAGAGGCTTTAAAATGACGCAGTTTGGCTGAGTGTTTGCCCAGACATCTGTCCATGTCTAAACTTTGAGACACCCAAGTCTGCAGCCCATGGCCTGGGAACTCTGGCATGGAAGGCAGAGGATAGGACCCACTTGTGTAAGGTGACCAAGGGGCCTGCTGGCTCCCAGAACTACATGAGGACAACAGCTAACCAGGTCACGTTTACATCAGTGGCCTGAAAGGAATCCTAAAACGTCAGGGCTGGAGAGACCCTCCTGAGAGATGGCTGCCTCCCAGCCATAGAGAAGGGGAGACCTCAGCCCAGAGAGGCAAGTTCCCACGGTGAGTTAGTGTCCGAAGCCCCTCCCAGCAAACATGATATCAGGCTTCAAATGAACCGGCCATGGGACAGTACTTGAAAAACTCAAGAACGTTGTAAAAATGCTACTGCAATTACCGTGACCTGTGCTAGGACACTTTGCTGGGACCATGGCCTTTGGGGGTCATGATGTTCCTTAAAATAAGCCAAAGATGAACTCAGAGCATTTTGGGTTTTGATTTCATGTTGCCTGGCTGGACAACCATGCAGGCTGGGGCATGGATGTTTCTTGACCAGCTCTCAAAATGGACATTTGAAAAAGAAATGCTTCCTCTCACATCCAGCATTTCACAAGCCCTTTCTCATTTCAGCCCCTTTCTAATACCTTAACAATTTACCCTTAACAATCCACCCCTGGAGTGGAGCGACTTTATCAGCATAGCTGTAAGATATCAGCTGGGCACTGCTGCCTTTATTGTTAACTTAGAAATATTCTTCCTGGAAAATTCCTGTCCCCTCCCCTCATCTTCTCTTGGTGACCCCTGAGCATCTTGTGACCCTGTACCCAAAAGCATGGGAGGATCTGGTGTGAGAGGGATCATTCTGATTCTGTGTGTTAACTGGGAAAAAGGTGAAGGTGGACTATTAAAAGCAGGGTGGCAGGTGGCTCTGTGTTAATAGACAAAGAAAAAAAGAAAGAAATGCAGGAATCTGGGGATGAACTGTGAAGGAATATTATCTTGAATAGCTTGGACTCCAGACCCCTGGCACTTAATGGGAAGTCTAGAATAGCCCCCCAGTCTAATGATAACTCCCCTTTATTAATTAGCACCACCATCAACTCCTGTTCAGCGTGCTCATCTTTGATTACACATGGCAGCAAAGCTAATGGCTGGCCCAGCTTCATGGCTTGAGTACATCACTTGCACGAGTGCTTGACCTCTCACATGAATCAATCCTGATTGATCAGAAGGGAGGGCTAGAACACTCACAGTTGACCAGACCAAAACTGCCATGACTTTTTGTCTTAAAGCTTTGGGCTTCCCTCTGCAGAGTTGTTCGGCCTGTAGGTCTCAGCCCAGCTCAGCTACATGATGCCTTCCCTGCCCCCACCCCCCGACCCTGCCCCAGTTGAAGGCCTGGGATGCCTTGCATTGAGGGATGCCGGGAAACTCAGGGCCTTTGGGGGCTGCAACACCCAAGGAAGGCCTGACTCCATGACCTCACCCCTCGCCCCCAGGACAGGGGACTGTGGCTCCCTGTGCATGCAAACACCAGAACAGGGTTGCAGTGTATGACCTTGGCTTTCTCTCTCTCTCTCTAGGTTGGTACCACGTATCCTGGAAATTCAGAACTCATCACTTTTCATGGTACACACTCCTGTCTTCACCCTGTTTCTCTGGGACATTTCCTGACCCTCCTATCTCTGCAGAGGTGGTTTCCAATTGTCCAGTGCTGGGCGTAGACTTGGTGGTCAGGAAGATCTGTCTGGATGTCATGGAAAGGGTGGTAGCTGGATAAAGGCTGTGGGACTGGGCACCTCTGTTTGCTTGTGTCACCCATCTGCCCATTCTGTGCATCTTGGCTGAGCCTCCTAGCTAGCAGGCTGCACTCCATTTTTCCATTCATGTGTTAATTTGTTCATAACACATCCACTGATAGCTTCTCCTTGCCTGGTGCTATCCTATGCACTGGGCCGAGACAGATGGATCCCATGCTCTTCCTGTCACCCAGGCCCTTAGACTCTGCTGGGTGAAACTATTTAAAAAGTCGTTACAATGCAATATGCCAAGAGCTAATGCAGGGGAGGCCGTGAGAGCTCAGAAGGCCTTTGCTTCAGAGTGTTCATGGACCAAGCAGTGTCAGCACCTCCTGGAAGCTTGTTAGAAATGCAGAATCTCAGGCCTCATCACAGACCTGCTAGACCAGGAGCTGCATTTTCACAGGCTCCCTCTGAGGTGTATACACACTGCAGTGTGAGACGCGCTGGCTCTCAGTGATTAGTAAACATCAGCATGTTCGTGGCCTGTAGGAGCTTATCTACCACACATTAGAGGGCGGATAGGCCAGGAGACGGGAGCCTGCAGGCAAGCAGTGACTCTGGTTCCCTGTCCCCACACACGCTGTCACACCATGTGTGCCCCTTTTGATTGAGAAGTCTGAATGCTTGCAGTTTAAACAGGGAAAGGCCTTCCCCCCCCACCCCACCCCCAGTACTGACCTCTGGCTCAGCTCTGTCACTCCTGGCCTGCTTGGGTGGTGGTGTCCCTGCTGGTATCTGGCTTCATGGGTTTTTGGTCACAAAGTCCAGGCTGTTCTCAAACTACTTGTTCAGATCCAATTCAAGGCTCTCCCTTCCCCTGGTGCAAGGTGGACCTTGGGGAGGAGGTGGGATGGAGCTGGATTTGCTTTCTTGGATCCCCAGTGTGTAGGCACACGTTGGTCAGCTGATCTCTCTCGGGAACCGGGAACTCAAAGATCTAGTGTCCACCCACTCATCTAGGTGGGGAAAGGCGACTGCTTCCCTTCCCAAACTCCGTACTCCCAGGAGGCTTTCTCTGAGCCCCTCTCCCAGATAAAGAGTTGGGGGAGGAGAGAGGGCTGTACGGCCGGTTCTGCAGAAGCAATGCTTCTCACAAGTCCTGTGGGGAGTGGCGTACCGCACTGTTGGCACTCTTCCAACTTTGCGAGTGGCATACTTAGCACTGTTAGCGGCACTCCCGGAGAGTCCTCCCCTCCCCTTACACCACCATGCTGCCTAGGCTTAGGTGGGATGGGACCAGGAGCTTGACTTGGTGTTGAGTCTCAGGCCACGTGCATGAAGCCGTCCAGGGGAGTTAATTGTAGCCTCTGCTAGCCTCCCATGATGCACTGCTGGCACCTGGAGGATGGTACTTATTCCATCCTGCCTCGCGCTACCCTCACTGTGTCTGTCTCCTTGAGAGCTTTCAGAGGTCAGGAATTGTGTCTGCTGCATCTACCTCTGCCTCTCCATCCTATAGCAAAGGATTTTATATCCTCAATAGGCCTTTGTTGTTGAGTAGACTTAGCTCAAGGGGCTCAGTTTCAAAACTTGTCTCAGAAATGTTTTCTACAGAATGAAGGTGATTTTCCACTATCTTCTATTTTTTTTTAAATGTGTGTGTATTTGGTGGCAGGTGTTAAAGGAGAAAAAGGATCCTGGGGTCTTCCCGGCTCAAAAGGAGATAAAGGCGACCAGGGGGCCCAGGGACCACCAGGTATCCCAGCTCTTGTTCTGGATGTTGTCCTTGATTTTTGTCTCTGAGAAATCCAATTGAGCCAGTAAGTAAGGCTAATTACATTACCACCCTGTCCACAAGCTTCATGGAATTCCAGAGAGACCCAGTCATGGGCAACACGTGTGCAAGATAGAACATTGTCAAGAGAGACTGGAAGTTCTGATCGTTCCAGCTTCATCTGCAGAACGAGGCCTGGCGAGGACCAGGGACAAGCCTAGGATGCCACAGGGTCACAGGATCTGGACTAGTGCTTGTTTCCAAGCCCAGTGCCCCCTCTGTCAGCTAAACCAATGTGGGGTCACTTCTGCTAGGAACTCATCATGGTTGCCAACTTGGAGGCTTTGGTGTTTGAATTTCTGAGATTGATTGTGGATTTTTAAAAAGTGTTTCTTTTTCAGGCCCTGCTGTGGATCCAACTTACCTGAGACATTTTCTGAACAGCTTGAAGGTGAGCCTTTCTCAACATCTGGCCTGTGTTTCCAAGTTCTCAGGCTTATGTCAGAGACTGGTTCATCTGACTCTTACTGGATGTTCTCTGCTTCCAGGGGGAGAACAGAGACAGGGGGATCAAAGGAGAAAAAGGAGACTCTAACAGCGGCTTCTCTGTGTCAGGGCCCCCAGGCCTGCCGGGAAGTCCAGGCCTGGAGGTGAGTAGCGACCCCTCCACACCCCTTCCTTGGGGAGTCACGGTGCTCCCTGAAGCCCCCCAGTGTGACAAGGCAGCTGGGAGCCAGGGCCAGTCACAGTACCACAGGCTGCAGGCAGGCCTTGGGCGTTGGCCTCTCTCCCCCATACTTGCTAACGGGTGGGGAGCCTGGCAGAGGCCACAGAGGAAAGGGAGCTAGCCAAGGCCACATGCACATAGGTAGCTTCCAGGTAACCCACCACCGTGCCTTATTCACATCAGCGGTGGAAAACTCACTCAGCACAAAGAGTTGTTAATGGTAAACACATCAGATAACAGAGGCAGAAGGGAAGGTGAGGGAGATGTTTTTAGGGGGCTATTTGATTCTTCTGAAATTTCATCAAAGAAGGAGCCTGTAGATCGGCTTGGTCTTCTTAGGATGAGAAGTTTCTCCAGATCACAAAAGAGAAGTTCGAATTATGCCTCTACTGAGATTATGATCAGATCATTGACCCTCAGGGACCAGGAGCAAATTCTGGACCTGGAACTTGCCATGAGCATAGACCGAGCAAAGCCAGGAGACCAGGGTTCTCCTTGCAGCTCTGCTGCTGATTTGCTTTGGGACCTCGGGCAAGCCCTGCCCCTCTCTAGGCCTCTGTTTCTCCATCTATGAAATGCTGAGGCTGGACTAGATGAGCTCCAGGGGCCCTTCTGAGTCCAGAGCTCCCTAGGCTTCTCTGCTGTCATTCAACGTAACGACTGGGCCACCGCTCTTTAGGTCTTCCACCTCCTGGCTTGTGCCAGGATTGAGGATGATGATAACAATAGAGGGTGTTTACTGACTTCTTATCAATGTCCTGACAAAAAGAACAGATGGGACTTCTAGTGACTAATGGTGCTTTCTCTCTTCTGTTACTGTGCATTTGACAGGGCCAGAAAGGGGAGACCATCGTTGGACCCCAGGGACCCCCAGGTGCTCCTGGCCTGCCTGGGCCACCTGGCTTTGGGAGACCTGGTTCCCCTGGGCCACAGGGACCCCCGGGGCCACCAGGACCTCCGGCTATCCTAGGAGCAGGTCAGTACTGTGAGAGGTGCCCAGCGTCACCACACCTGGGTGGCATGTCAGAGCCACACTGTCCGACAGAGGGCTGTTTCCTGGATGGAGCCTTCTTTCTTTTCGTTTTTCTTTTTAAATTGAGATCTAATTTGCGTGTCATAAAATTCACCCATTTAGAGTGCAAAATTTAATGGTTTTTAATATATTCACAAGGTTGTGCAGCCATCACCTCTCTCTAATTCCAGAACATTATCATCACCTTAAATAGGAACCTTGTACCAATTAGCAGTCACTCCTCTTTTTCCTGATCTTTCCCTGATCTTGGAAACCATGAATCTACTTTCTGTCTCTATGGATTTGCCTATTCTGGACATTTCTTATCAATGGAATCACAAAATATGTGACCTTTTGTGACTGGCTTCTTTCCCTTAGCATAATGTTTTCAAAGTTCCCCCATGTTGTAGCATGTATCAGTGCTTCATTCCTTCTTATGGCTGAATAATATTCCATTGTATGGATATACCACATTTGTTTATCTATTCATCAGCTGATGAACATTTGAGTTGTTTCCACTTTTTGGCTACTATGAATAGTGCTGTTGTGAACTTTTGTGTGAACATATGTTTTCAGTTCTCTTGAGTATAATGCCTAGGAGTGGAATCGCTGGGTCATATACATGGTTACTCTACTTTTGGAGGAACCACCAGACTGTTTTCCAAAGTGACTGCAACATTTTGCATTCCCACTAGCAGTGTACAAAAGGTTCCAATTTCTCCTCATTGTCAACAACATTTGTTATTATCATATCTTTTTTATTCTAGTCATCATTCATTCATGTGAAGTGATACCTCATTGTGGTTTTGGTTTGCATTTCCCTAAAGACTAATAATGATGAACATCTTTTCACGTGTGGGTGGAAACTTCCTGGCTGCTTTGTCAATGCCTGGGCCTTAAGGGACTTGAAGGCCAGCATTGATTCTACCCTTCTATGTAAAAATTTCTTTACCCCTTGGTACCTCACTTTCTCAAATGAAAAATGGGTGAAATAGAAGAAAATCTCCATTTATCAAGTACTTACCAAGTGCCAGGCAATCTGCCGGTCACTCTACTACATTATCTTACTGGATTCTCAGAAAGCCTTTCAAGGAAAGTATTAGCATCCACATTTTACAGAGGAGGAAAGTGAGACCCAGAGATGTTAGGAACCTTTCCAAGGTCACACAGCTAATAAGTGGCATGAATGGGATTAGGACCCAGATCAGGGTAGCTCCGAAGCCTGTGTTCTTTCCACTGTGCCCATGGTGGGAAATAACAGCAGCAGCAATAATAGCATGAATGCATCATTTTTTGTTGTTTGGGTTGGCATGAGCCAGGTGTGGTGGAGGCACACCTGGGAGGAGACCTGCAATGTCTGGGGCATCCGGGAGAACTTTAAACAGGAGGTGACTTTGGGGCAAGTGACAGAAATGGAACTCAAACTAGCTCAAGTGCATAGGGAAACTTATTGGATGTGCAGGAGGATGTGAACAATCAGTTTGTAAGAGGGGCAGGCATGCAGTGAGACTTCAGGTGCAGCCGGAACCAGGGATTCAGTCCCTGCGAAGATTCTCTGGCCATCTCTTGCTCAGCTGCTCTCTGACTGCAGCATCACGCTTCTTCTCCATAGACCATATCCTCTGCATGGCGAGAAATACCGACAGCCTACAGCTTCCACCGTCATCTAGAAATCTTGGCCTTGTTTCTCAGTTTTAGTTTGAAAAGCCCTGTGGTGGGGATGTTCTGGGGAAGGACACTGACCGACCTGTCTTGGGCCAGATGCCCAACCTTGGACCAGTCTTCTGTGGCCAGGAGGTGGGATCACATGAGACCATGACAGCTCCTTCTGGACCTGAATGGTCATAGAGGTGAAGGGGAAGATCTCAGGAGCAAGGGAGGATGCTGGTCCTGTAAAGAGAGAAGGTGCTGGGTGGATAAAACCATAGGTGCCTATACAACCTCGAGGGATACATAGGAATTGTAAGGGGTGGAGGGGCACTGCAGGGTGAGTACAGGATTCAGAGACTCCGTTGTCCATAGTAGCCCTAAACTAGGGGGCCCTAGGACTCCTTGCTCCATTGAGAAGGATTACCCTTCACATAATATATAGCAATTCACAGTTTACAAAACACTCTCATATCCATTATCCCATTTAATCTTTTTGTTTTTTTAATTTTTAATTTTTTTTAAAATTTACTTATTTTTGGCTGTGCTGGGTCTTTGTTGCTGCGCCTGGGCTTTCTCTAGTTGTGGCGAGCGTGGGCTACTCTTCGTTGCGGTGTGCAGGCTTCTCATTGCGGTGGCTTCTCTTGTTGTGGAGCACAGGCTCTAGGTGCGCGGGCTCTTTTAGTAGTTGTGACACGCGGACTCAGTATTTGTGGTGCACGGGCTTAGTCGCTCCGTGGCACATGGGATCCCCCTGGACCCGTGTCGAACCCGTGTCCCCAGCACTGGCAGGCGGATTCTTATCCACTGCGCCACCTGGGAAGCCCCTATCCCATTTAATCTTAACAGCAACCCCAGGAGGGAGATGAAATGCATAAGATTATAAAACTCATTTTATGGATGAAGGCACCAAAGCTCAGAGAGGTTGAGTCTGACTTAAGGTCACAAATCCTAGGAAGAGGCATGGCTGAGGTCCAAATCCAAGTCCTCAGACTTTGTCTCCACTAGACATTCACCACCTGTGTATGAATTTTCAAGTCCTGTGTCAGACTACAGGCTTATTTGCAATGACCTCAAAAATCTCATACAGTAATTTTACTGGGACTTGTACAAACATCCTTAACTCTACCAAGAGTTTTGCAGATTCTGGGGGGAACTGGAGATCAGAGAGGTAGAAGGAGAGCAGCGGAATTGCTACAATAACATTTCTTTATGTTTGCCTAAAGTAAGGACTCTTATTTGGGAACCATAAACTCCTAGAAAATTCAAAGATGTGCCTCAGGAAGCTATCAACCCACTAACATTCTAAGTAGAAGAGTGTGTGTGTGTATGTGTGTGCACTTGCAGATATGCATATATGCATTTTTCTAGGGGAGAGGGCAATAGCCTTGATTTGATTTTTAAGGGCATTTTGACTCTTCAAAAGGTAAGAATCTCTGGTTGGATGCTATACAATTTGCAAAGCACATTCCTAGTTTGTGTTCTTCTTGGTTCTCAACACAGGCTAGTGAAGAAATATCTGTTTACATTTCACCGATGAAGAAGCTGGGGTTCAGAGAGCTTGTTGTTTCCCCAAGATCACACAGCTGAGAACTGACAAATCAGGAACTTGAGTCTCCTGGCTGGACGGCCAGGGCCCCTGTCACTGGCCTACCCTGCCCCCCTGTAGCCTAGCACCTTCTCTTCTTCTTTCTGAGCCTGCTTCCTCTGTTCAGTCATTACCTGTTTGTCTCTTGGGAGAAATAAGTTGTATGAGTCAGAGCATTTTTGGATGCAAGTGACAGAAAATTCAACTCAAACTGACTTATACAAACAACTGAAACAACAGGAATTTATTCACTTACGAAAATGGAAAGTCTTAGGCATGACTTCATCCAGGGCTACAGTCAAGAATCTCAGTTCTCCCCCAAACCAGTCAATGTGGCTGAGTCATATGCTGGGCACAGAGCTCCTAAGATTCGGTTACGAGGTGCAACACTTTGCAGCACTGTGAGTGGGGTGGTGAACGCTCCCCTCAGTGACCAGCTGAACATCGGAGGCATTTTGCAGAGAGTATGCTTTTTGTAACTTCTATTTTCTGCTTTGTCTTAGCTGTGGCCATTCCAGGCCCACCTGGCCCTCCAGGACAGCCAGGGCTTCCCGGATCCAGGAACCTGGTCAGTATTATCATCAGTGTGTCTTCATCCTTCTGCTTTGGATGGGTTTCCTTAGAACTTTGGAAACTGCAGTGTTTAGGGGCTGGCACACCTTCTCTGTTGGAGTTAGGCCTCCATGACAATAGAAATGGTATAATTTCGCAAACAGGGTATTTATTATCTCTTTGGATGACTTATTAAGTAAAAAGATACAGACTACAAAATCATTTATGATTTAAGTTCCACCTTTCCAATCCTTAATTGACTAAACTGTAACAAGAGTCAATCATATTACGTCAAAAAACACAGGCGCAAGACTGTAAACAACATCACAGGAGGCCCTGTGCTGGTTACATTTCCCCTGGGTAATGCGGCCTTCTCCATTCTACCAAAGGCTGTGTCTCTTGTACCTTGTTACCCTGCAGATCATTGGAGCAGGATACGGCACACAGAGATTATTGTGATGCACAGAAGGAGGGACAAATACCTCATTAGGAGTCCTAGGAATGCTCTTTGGTCTTTGATAGATTTTATTTGGAAATTTGGGCTGCCAGATGAAGAACTGTCCAACAGTAGATGGAATTTCGATATTTGGTACTTTGGGGGGATGCCTAAGTCATTTTAATCACAAAGTCATCTTCAAAGCTAGGTGAAAATTAAATTTTTATAATCTTTCTCAGTTGAAAAGGTTGATATTTCTTTGAGGCCTGATGCTTCTCAATAGATTTTTCCAGCTTTTATGCCTGTGCCTGGATAGGCCAAGATGGCTGTCTGATCTTTGGCAATTTTCTAGATAGAGAAATTACAGACCCCCATTTTCTGCTGTGTATTTAATACTGGAACTACCCAGCCAGGCAAAAAGGATTTAAGACGTAGGTAGAGTAACTCACTTGCTTACATTTCTTACTCCAAATGAAAAGAAATTTGGAGCAGCATGAGCTAACAAAACACATGTAACAATGTTGGTGCCATTGTGCAGCTCACACAAATGGAAGTGGCAAAACCTACCAATGATTTTGCCAATACCAACGTCCAACAGAGCCAACTCTGCTAACAGTTTTTAAATGTCTTTGAACTCTCAGGATACTATCTTCTTTGTTTTAATTTGTTTATTGTAATTGAGATTTGTGTTTCAAGGTAATGCATGTTTTTGTTTTATCGGAAAGAAAGTCCTCTGGTTATTAATGAAGTTATATATCTCTCTGTGGCACAATAAGCCTTTTCACTGACTATGAGGGGATGGCTCATATTTGACTTTACGAAGAGGCCAGTTTTTCAAATTGTGCCATCGCTGTGATGATAACCACAATGTTTGGAATTTAAAATTATCTGACAGGTTACAGCATTTAGCAACATGGCTGACATGTTGCAGAAAGCCCATTTGGTCATAGAAGGGACATTCATCTACCTGAAGGACAGCACCGAGGTTTTCATTCGTGTCAGAGATGGTTGGAAAAAATTGCAGGTAATTCTTTAACAAACTGCCTCTAAGTACCCTCTAAAAATAACATTCTACTCCTGTAAATGCCATTTTTCTGATTTGAAAATAGGCGAACAGTTTCTAGTTGATGTTTCATTTTCAACATACTCTTTTCCTTAAAGCTGGGAGAACTGATCCCCATTCCGGATGACAGCCCACCACCCCCTGCGCTTTCCAGCAATGTAAGTCGTTTCCCTGCCTTATCTCTAACTCCTTCATTCACCAGCACTTGCTGAATCCCCTTGGCATCCAGTATCAAGCTCTCCAGACTCTGGACAGCCAGCTCTGCATGGTTCACTATCTGGCAGAAGCCCCAAAATTACCAAGTGCCAACAGAACGTTCTCACAACAGGTGGAGGGAGAGCTGGACCCAGACGCTGGAGACCTGCCATTCCCATGTCGTAGCTGAATCCTCTTGGGCAAGGGAATTCCCTTCTCTTGGCCTCAGTTTATTGATCTGTGAAAACACGGCTGGCATAAGCAATCTAGAAGAGCCCTTTAATATTTGACACTGAGACTTCCTTGCCTGATAAGAACAGCAGCAGCTTGCGTTGTCCACTATTTTAACCTTACAGCTACCCTTTGAGGCAGGTGATAGCATTCCCACTTTGCAGGTGAGGAAGCTGAGGCTCTGAAGAGGTGCCTTTGCTCTATTAAGTGAATGAGTTGGTTGTAAAACATGGACTTCTTCCTTGATTCAGCACTCTTTCTAAAAGTCTTGAGAATATCCACTCCCTTTCTGAGGATAATTTTTCGTTCATGTGTGAAACCCTTCACAGTTAAGAGTGGTCCAAAGACCATGACAAACAGTTTAAAGCAGCTTTTCAAGAAACATTGCACTTGTACCTTAATGTACGGTGAAGAACAGATTGAATGCATATTCAGGACTGGGTTTTTTTCTTCCTTTTTTACCTGACAGTCTCATCAGCTTCAGCTTCCACTGGCGTCTATTTCAAGTGTTAATTATGAGAGCCCTGCAGTAAGTACAATTCATGCATTTACTGTACAAATGCCGAAAGTGTGTCTGTCATGTGCCAGGCCCCATGCTTGGCACACAGTTCCTGCCCTTAAGATGCGTATAGACTAGCCAGAGAGGCAAATAAAAAATAGGTAATTCCAATACAGTGTGAGAAGTCGTTTGGGCGAGGCAAACGCAGGGTACTGGGAGTGTTAGGAAGGTTAAAGAAGTCTGCCTTCTTTGGAGGAGGTGACCTTTAAATCACGACCTGAAGGACAGTTGAGAACAGGGGAGAGCCAGGTAAGGGGAGGGGAATGGGAGTTCCAGGCAGAGGGAGTATGGAACCGAGGCAGGCAAGGGCAAGTGCTGTACATTTCTCTAATTCCAAGTATTTCAGTCTTGCTGAAGGAGTAGAGTTCAAGGCAGGGAAGGGAAAAGTATAGTCTGCATAGGACAAGGTCAACCATCAAGGACCTGAAAGCCAAGCCAAGGGCTTTGGCCTTTTCCACTGGGCAGTGGGGCAACAATGAAGGATTTTAAGGAAGACAAGGGTAAATTAGAGAAGGGCATCAGAGCAATTACCTTGCTTATAATGTACAAATGGATTAGAGGGCACAGGACCAGGGACCCAAAGACAGTTAAGTAGTTATTGTATTGTCTGAACTAGGATCACAGCAGTGAACATGTAGAAAAGTGGGCAGATGGCAGAGAAATTAAGGAGGCAGGAGTGACAATTTGGTCATTGGTTGGGTATGGGGCAGTGAGGATGAGGGCGATCAGGAATGATGCCCAGGTTTCTGCTTGGGTAACTGAGTGGTGATAGATTTTTTTTTCCAGGGATCATTTTTTTTTTTTTTTTTTTTTTTTTTTGGCTGTACACGGGCCTCTCACTGTTGTGGCCTCTCCCGTTGCGGAGCACAGGCTCCGGACGCGCAGGCCCAGCGGCCATGGCTCACGGGCCTAGCCGCTCCGCGGCATGTGGGATCTTCCCAGACCGGGGCACGAACCCGTGTCCCCTGCATCGGCAGGCGGACTCCCAACCACTGCGCCACCAGGGAAGCCCTTCCAGGGATCATTTTGTTGCTTAGACCTGAAACTCTCACTCTATTTCTTCACTAGCTTAAATGAAGATTTTATTCAGATAATTGCAGGAACCTCATGGAACTCAATTGCAGGAAGTACAACAGGGCCTGTGGACTCTTGTTCCTGCTATTAGTATCTCTACAGACCAGCCTCTGCAAAGGTCTTTCCTCCTGCTTCCCCTCCACCCCCACCCCAGCACACAGACATAGGTTACATCTGCAAAGCTTGCGCACAGCCTTGGGTTGCCATGGCACTGATCCTGGCCTCAACTCTATGGGATCTCACAGCTGCAGAGCTCAATACCACCTGACTCAATTCAGAGTCTTGGGAGAGGTAGTCTACATGGGTCAGTTGCCTACTCCCAGTCAAATCAAGAGTAGCCAAGGGACTTCCCTGGTGGCGCAGTGGTTAAGAATCCGCCTGCCAATGCAGGAGACACGGGTTCGAGCCCTGGTCTGGGAAGATCCCACATGTCGCAGAGCAACTAAGCCCATGCGCCACAACTACTGAGCCTGTGTGCCATGACTACTGAGCCTGTGTGCTGCAACTACTGAAGCCCACATGCCTAGAGCCTGTGCTCTGCGACAAGAGAAGCCACCACAATGGGAAGCCCGCACACCACAACGAAGAGTAGCTCCCGCTCGCCGCAACTAGAAAAAGCCCGTGTGTAGCAACAAAGACCCAACGCAGCCAAAAATAAATAAATTTATTTAAAAAAAAAAAGAGTAGCCAAGAGAGGAATGGAGATGCAGATGTGGAGAGTGGATGTGTAGACACAAGGGGTGGAGGGGATGAATTGGGAGATTGGGATTGATGTATGTGCACTGCCATGTGTAAAATAGATAGCTGGTGGGAGCCTTCTGTGTAGTGAGGGGAGCTTGGCTCAGTGCTCTGTGGTGACCTAGGTAGGTGGGATGGGAGGCGGGTGGGAGTGGGGTCCAGGAGGGAGGGGATATGTGTATACATGGCTGGTTCACTTCGTTGTGCAGCAGAGGCTAGCACAGCATTGTGGAGCAGCTATACCCCAATTTTTTTTTTAATGTAAAAACAAAAAAATAGAGCAGCCAAGAGAATGAAATTGAATGGCCTGAGGCCACTCTGTTTAGCAAGTATTGTGGGGACACTTTCAAAGAAGAAGGCATGGACTTGGCGGACACCAGAAACACGTTTCCTTTAGTGCTGCCATCCACCGAGCAGGAACTGATGTAGGGCCTGGTGAGCCTGCGGTACCTGTAGGATATCTGAGTGGAGAGCAGCAGGAGGAAGCAGGATCAGAAGGTCTGCAACCCTGCAGTGGGTCTGGTCTGGAGATACAGACTTGGGAGTTTTCAGCAGAGCTATGGAAATTGTCTTGGGGATGGTAGGATTCCCAAAAGAGAATCTATATGGTGAGAAGAGATTGGATTGCGAGGAGCAAAAACAAAAATGAACTGATGGAAGACATACGAGAAGGAAACTGGGAAGCCATCGCCGGAGAGGAAGAAAGAATGCCAAACAAGATAGAAGCCAGCAGTGTCAAATGCTGCCAAGAGGCCCACTGAAAGAACTAAAAGGTGTTGTTCAAATTGAGAAACTAGAGAAAAGCATTTCTGTAGCATGGAGAGATGCCAACAAGATTCTAGTTTGTTGCAGAGTAGATGGGAGGTGAGGAAATAGAGAAGCAAGTATAGGTAACCCTTCAAAAAGCTTAGTTATGAGGGGAGACGTTAGGGCAGCAGCTACAAAATTTTTTTATAAATTCTAAGGCAAATTTTCTGTAGAAAATTTGGACAATGAATAAAAAGAATGGGGAGGGGACTTTCCTGGTGGTGCAGTGGTTAAGAATCCACCTGCCCATGCAGGGGACCCGGGTTGGATCCCTGGTCCAGGAAGATCCCACGTGTCGCAGAGCAACTAAGCCCATGTGCTGCAACTACGGAGCCCATGTGCTGCAACTACGGAGCCCATGTGCTGCAACTACTGAAGCCCACGCACCTAAAGCCCGTGCTCCACACAAGAGAAGCCACTGCAAGGAGAAGCCCACGCACCGCAACGAAGAGCAGCCCCTGCTCGCCGCAACTAGAGAGAGCCTGTGTGCAGCAGTGAAGACCCAACACGGCCAAAAAAAAAAAAAAAAAGAATGGGAAAGAAAATAGTAAATCACTTATAATTTTACACAACTACAACCATCTTCAAAAAGCCATTTTAACGTTTGATTGTGGAAATGTCACTGTCTTCATAAAAATGATATCTATTCATGATAGAAATGTTCCAGTGGTTAAAGGTATAGAAACGTGAGAACATAAAAGCCCCCAATCTCACCATTCAGAAGCAGCCATTGTTGCAGACATTTCTCTGTGCATCTCCTTAAGGAAGGAGAGATGGAGGTGGTGGGGTTGGAGGTGTGGCAGGGACACCTGCACTCACCGCTGCCCCTTTCCTAGGTGTCCCCTGGTATCAGGGAAGCGCAGTTCATCAGGGCCTCTTGCGATCGCCCTTGGGTGTAGCCCCCAGAAACACAGCAGCAGAAAGGTGATGAGACCATAGGGCCTCTTCCCTCGGGTGCCATAGTCTTCAGACACATAAGAGGGAGGAACATGTGTTTAAGATATTTAACAATATTTTCCTTTTCTGGCGACTTGGGCCCGGGTCCCGCACCAGCTCTATGCTAATGAGATAAAAGTTACTCCTGACATGAGATTGAGGAGGGAGATGACTACCCCTTGAGTATTGAGTATGGAGTATAATTCCGAGGGTACAGCAGAAAGGGCTGGGAGAGAGGGCCACAAAAGAAGGCTGGGTTTGGGGAGAGAGTGGGAGAAAGCAGATTATGGAATGGCTTTTATTTGGGCTCCTGACGAAGGTGGCAGGAATGTGAGGCTAGAATTACTGTATGACCCCTAGTTTCCAAAAGGGTCTATCCCAGCAGTCTCAGTAATAAATGTCATGACCTTCTCCTTTCAATGCCTTTTCCCTCTGGTCCCTCATGATCAGCCCAGGCCTACTCAGGAGGTGGAAGAAAGGGCAGGAGGCAGATAGCTTGATGTAGCTCTGAGATCTAGGACCAAAGCCAGCTTAACCTCCTAGAAACTCAATGAGGGGCAGACCCACAGAAGGCCTGCCTGCAGGCTGGATTCAGATCTTTGAAGTGCTTTATTTTGTTTTGTTTTTCTCATATATGGAAGAAATTTCTACTATTTAGAGCTGTTCAGATTGCTGACACAGGCTGCTTTGGGAGACCTGAGCTCTCCTTCCCTCGAGATGGTCCAGCAGGGGCTAGAATTCCAATGTCAGGTAGAGGTTGAGTAAGGTGACCTCTAGCGTGCCTTCCGTTGCAGCAAGTCTGGGATCTTATTAGGAACATGTGATGGTTATGGGGGTTGGAGTTTGCTTTAATTCTTCAACTGCACTGTCTTTTCTCTCACTTTTTTCAGCTACACTTGGTCGCTCTGAACACGCCATTTTCTGGGGACGTTCGAGCTGATTTTCAGTGCTTCCAGCAGGCCAGGGCAGCAGGACTGTTGTCCACCTACGAAGCATTCTTATCCTCCCATCTGCAAGATCTCTCTACAGTTGTGAGGAAAGCAGAGAGATATAGCCTTCCAATAGTGAACCTTAAGGTAAAAATAAATATCGTTCCCATTGCCTCCTGGATGGACTGGTCTCCACAGGGACTAGAGGCAGTTGCCACTCCTGACATCATCAGAAGTATGCTGTTTCAAGGCCCTGATTAGCTGTGTGACTTTGGGTGGTTACTTTCCCTCTCTGGACCTCGGTTGCCTTATATTTACAACGGCCCTTCCTGTTTGGATGGTTTATGACCCTTGGAGCAGACAGGAGGGATAATAATGACCCCTTTCATTTATATAGCTTTTGTGTTTGTTTACAATGCACTTCATATCCATTATCTTAATAGATACACCCGATAAAAATGGGAGTTATTCTTTTCTGTTTGTCAGATGAGGAAACTGAGGCTCACAGGGAGAAAGCAGTTTACTCAAAGTCACTACAAACTGGAATTAGTTTCCTTGACCCCCCCCCTCTTGGTTCCACCTGAGGATGCCTTCTGTAGAGCACTGGCTGAGTGGCACCAGAGAACAGCTGGTGAGCACTGGTCCCAAACCAGAGCCACTCTGTCCTGAACCCTGGTTTAGTACCCTCAGATATTTCTCTGCCCTCATTCACTGGCAAGGCAGGGCCCCACATCATCCCTCAGTTATACCATGGAAATAGCCTACTCCTTTAAGGCTACAAGGGGCAGCTCTGTTGCTGCTCACACACATCCTGGGTCCTGACCCCTAACCAGACCTCAAAGGTGCTTCGAGACCCTTTGGTCCCTGTGAACCCCAGTACTCCAGTTTGGAACCTTGAGGCTGGCAAGTCCATCCTGACCCCACACCCAGCACTTCCCATCCCGTCTTCCAAGGTTCTGTTCTACCACATTCACCCACTCAGATTGTATTCTTGGAATACAGATAACCGAAGGAAAAGGAGTAAGAAATTCATCTCCACATCATCCACTTGTAGGTTGGCACAAGGCTTGGCACAAATTCGAAGCTCAGTATATACGTTTAAAATAGCAATGATAGGGCTTCCCTGGTGGCGCAGTGGTTGAGAGTCCACCTGCAGATGCAGGGGACATGGGTTCGTGCCCCTGTCCGGAAAGATCCCACATGCCGCGGAGCGGCTGGGCCCGTGAGCCATGGCTGCCGAGCCTGTGGGTCCAGAGCCTGTGCTCCCTAACGGGAGAGGCCACAACAGTGAGAGGCCCGCGTACCACCAAAAAAAAAAAAAAAAAAAAGGGGACTTTTTT
>NW_006788521.1:1719262-1730597 GCF_000442215.2 Lipotes vexillifer | reverse complement strand
CGTTTAAAAAAAAAAAAAAAAAAAAAAAAAAAATAGCAATAGTAAAAACCTAAAACACACTTTTGATAGGGAGGAGACTTTATACACATATAGTAAAAGAAATTACCTCAAGAAATAAGACCGTAAAGCCAAAAGGGTTCAAGGAAAGATTATAAAATCGAACCACAAGTATTTCCTGAGTTCTCACTCTGTCCAGGATCTGGGATTGGGGTTAGGGACTTCTGGGCCTTGAAGAATGGATAAATATTTGCAGGCTGTTTGTATAATGATTCTAACATGGCATTTTGTCTCCATAGGGCCAAGTACTTTTTGATAATTGGGACTCAATTTTTTCTGGCCATGGAGGTCAGTTCAATACACATGTTCCAATATATTCCTTTGATGGCCGAGACGTAATGACAGATCCTTCTTGGTAAGTAGAGATGGAAGCCCTTGAAGTATATCATATGATAGACAGTTTTAGGAGACAGTCTAACAATGGGATGCCCTTATCAGCTGCTCCTTTGGGGTGCTGCCAGCGTAAAGCCTCAGTGAGGCAGCCAGGGGCCATGGGGAGAGCCTGGCCATGGAACCAGGAGACCTGGGTCCAGTAATTTAATATGGGACCTTGAGCAAGGCACTTCCACTCTTTGAGCCTCAGTTGCCTCACCTGTCAAATGGGCAGGATAATCATATCCATATGGATAAGACTGTTGTGAGAATTAAAAGGTAAGTGTGAGAACATCTAGCATACAGTAGGCACTTAATAAGTGGTAAGTAATGCTATTCATGGTGATTCTTTAACCCTATACTGTGAGTTGCACTCTAATTCTTTGAAAATTATGTATGCTTTTAAGAATAGAACAACTCAGTAAACTTTTCCTCAGTGTCTATGCCAGGCCTAAGGAAGGCACAGTAATAAACCTACACAGCCCCTCTCCTTTCAAAGCTCATAGCCTGTGGGAAGATAGACACAGACTAGCTACAATTCTAGATGTAATATTGTCATTGGAAAATGGAGAAACAGATAAGATGGTAGGAGCACAGAGGAAAGAGTCATTATTCCTTGGTGGTGAGAATCAGGAAGCCTTCCTGTAAGAGGGGGCGTTTAATGGACTTGTGAAAGATGAGAAGGAATCACTGAAAATGAAAGCGAGGCCATTCCAGACTAAGGGGCCTCATGAGCAAAGGTTAAGATTCACGAAAGCAGAGAGTATGATTTCAGAGCAAGTACAAGCTGGATATGGTTGGAATGCAGTGTGTTCAGAAAGTTGGAAACAGTGATAAAGACAGAGAGGTGATGTGCAGTCAGACCCTGGAGGGTTCAGGAGTTTGACTTGACTCACTAGACTTATGCCAATTTGCTCACCGAGATATGCCACAAAGAAGGGTCATTTCAGAAAGTAACACAACAAAATTCCTTTTCAGGCCCCAGAAGGTCGTTTGGCACGGCTCCAGCACCTACGGAGTCCGTCTCGTGGATCAGTACTGTGAAGCGTGGCGAACCGCCGACATGGCAGTCATGGGCTTGGCCTCCCCGCTGAGCACGGGGAAGATTCTGGACCAGAAAGCATACAGCTGTGCTAATAGGCTAATTGTTCTGTGTATCGAAAACAGTTTCATGACAGATGTGAGGAAGTAATGACCTTCCCATGATTCTTAAGAGTTTTCCATTTTTTTTTATGTGAAGAGTTGACACTGAAATCTAAAATGTTTAAACGTTGTAAATATTAGTTTTTTATTACACATTCATCACAACAGCAACCAAAGAAAACATACCTCAATACACTCAAAACTGAAGACATAAAGGACTCAGATCAAAGATAAAATCTGATCCATCTATTGGTGCTAGATTCTGCAGGAAACCCATGCGGTGTAAACACATCCCAACACGGTTAACAGCAAGTTGAACACAAAGGCCTTGGCACTCTGCCCACTGCATCCTTCAGAAAGCGATTTCCTTCTTTTAACCGTTGTTGAGTGTAAGATGTCCTTCATGTTTTCTTACAAAGTCAGTGTTTAGAAATGTACCCCTTTCTAAGTTATGTGCAGACCAAATGTTTTGTTCTTTAATATACATCCATTGTTTGCAACTGCTGTTCATACAGAGAAACAGAACTGCTCAAAATGATCCTATTTGTATTTTCTGATATTACCAGACTTTAATGTTTTTTTCCTAAAATATTATTGCCATCTTGCTTTAGGAGTTTTATATTTTGACACAACATATTTTAGTATGGCATCTGTTTATATAAATGACTTGCTGGAAAAGTTTAAACTCCCAATGATCTGAAACTAGAGAAGAAATAGCACATAATTACTACCTTTCCTGTGGTGGCCCTTTCCCCACACCCCACCCTGATTTTATAACTTCCATTTGGCAATGCTTGAATTATAACTGCGATTCAACAAACAGGTTCATGAGGATGAATTTTCTGAGACACGTATACCTTCATGCTGTACACTTTCTTTTTTTTCCATGTAAGTGAACATAAAAACATCTTTTCCAGGTGCTTTCTTCTGTTTGACTTTTTTCCCCCAGTTCCTTTATTCTTCACCAGCGATGTGGAAGTGGCCCTGGGGTGGGTTTGCTAACCCTGTCACTGCCACTTGTGCTACCCCTCGGGAGGTGATCAGAGAACAGGAAGATTTTCCCATCATGCTCCTCTGCTCCTGCCTGTTGTCTTCCACTCAGTGGGGGCAGAAGAGCCCCAGTGTGACAAACAGGATCGGCTGTGTCTCAACACATGACTTTGGGCAAATCTGCCTTTTTCTCTCAAGGAGGTTGGGATAAAATAATATCAGCTCTCAGTTCCTAAATATCAAACTTAACATAAGTCCCATTTATCTTTCCTCATAACCCCGCAAGGTAAGTAGTTTTATCTCTACTTCACAAATGGAAAAAAAAAAAAAAAAAAGTTGAGGCTCAGGAAGTCACTTGTTCCAGGTCACAAGGCTGCTGAATGGTGGGTCTGGTTTCAGGCCCAGGGTCCATCTCACTCCAGTGCCCAGGATCGTTTCAAGGAGCAACTGCACAAGGCTGCCTATTCGCTCCCTCCGAGCTCCCAGGCTGTGACTCTCTGGCTCTTGGCTTGATGCTGCAGGAGAAACAGAATCACCAGGCAAGTGGCATGCTGGGATATTTCCTCCTATTCAGCTGGGCTGGCCCAGAAACTCAGCGAAGTGAATCCACCCTAATAGTCCTTGAGGTAGGAAGAAAATGGAGGACCAAAAAAAGGCAGACAGCCCAGAACCTCCACTTAGGGACTTCCTAAATGGAAGAGCAGTGAAAATCTCAGTCATGAGATGAAGACAGTTATAGGTTGGAAAGCCCCAGAAGGGATTGTTGGGGACTCGCTCACCCACCCAGTGGCTGGGGGGTGGGGTGCCTAGCATGGACAGGAACTGAGGGGGGAGGGGGGCAGGAGGTGCTGAGGTCATGAAAAGAAGGTGCCTTCCGTTTTAGCCAGAGCCCGCCGCGGCCCTGGGCCACAGAAGGCGCAGGGTGGTGTCGGGGTTTGGGGGAGCCAAAAGGAGGGGAGACCCCTTTTGCTGACCCCGGGAAGGTGGTTGACATTCATGCCCTGGCTTCTCAGTCCTCTTTGTGCACCGAAGGAGGGTATAACCAACCGGCCCTCCCAGAAGAGGCCTTGCATCAACCCCAGTCCTGGTTAGACTCTGAGAATGACAGTCAAAATCTTGGGCCTGGCATTCAAGGCCCTTCACCGAACATCAGTTTTCCTGTCATTTGCCAAAGGCCACTAGCCTGAGGGCCTCGTGAATACTTAAGTGAGCCACGTAGGCCCCTCTACCAGGCTGCTGTCCGTGCCCTGCCCCATCTTGGAAAAGCCTTAGCCACTCTAGGTCTAGCCTGGCCCTCTTGCCAACAGCCAGTGCAGACTCTGCTTCCTCTGTGACATCCCCCCCGTCCTCTGAACCTGCCTACCTTTTGTCGTGCTTCCTCCTCTGAACACCTGGTGTATTTCACACCTAGATCTTGTCACACAAGTGAAACGCAATGATTGAAAGGTCTCCAGCCTTCACTTTATCCCTGAATGTCCTTCAAGGCTGGGGAGCAGGCTAGCGCTCTCAGGCATAATAGGGGAGGGAAGAGAGGCCACAGTAGTCTTTTCAGTGCAAGAGGTCTTGGGGTACTTGCTCTGAGTCCATATTGTGGACTCTCATCCAAGGTCCCCTGTCCAGAAGCAGAAAGACAGAAGAGGCTGTCCCATATCCACTCACATCAGGGGCCAGGTTCCATGGGGAAGGCAGACTCTGGAGGGCACGAAGGAGCTGAGAAGCTGGGAAGGAAGGGGAGTTGCGGGAGACACAGAATGAAGGGGGAAGTCCAGGGCAAGCTCTCTGCCAAAGTCAGCGTGGCTGCGTGGTGGTGCCTCAGAAGAAGCGAGGGAACGAGGAGAATGGATCACAAGAGCCAGTCTCAAATTTCCTGCATCCTCTGCATTTAGATGGCTTGGACCATGTTGCTTGAACCTATAGGGAGTACAAGTAGGAGACCGCATGGACCTCAGGGAGTGGCAGCAGTCCAGTCCAGCTGAATAGCAATCAGTGAGGGAAACACAAGGCAAATTCATAAGCCAAAAACCAAACAACCAACAACAAAAAGGAATGTATTAGCTCATGAAACCAGGAAGAAGGACAGGGAATCCAAGAGATTCAAGCAACATCGTCACTTAGTCTGTTTCTCTTTTTCTCTGTGTGTGTGTGTCTGTCTTGCTTCTACTTTTCTCTGTATGTGTCTTCTTTCCCTTCAGCGAGAACAAGATTCCTTCGTGTGCCAGGGGTCGTTCACAGCTCCAGGCTTACGTTACTCCAGACCCCAGAGGGTGGCCTCAGAGGAAAGAGAAGACTCCCTCTCCCCTCTGGGATTATATTAATTCCTGAAAAGGATTCTGGTTGGTCCCACTAGTGTTGTGTGTCTATGACTATGGGTGGCAGCTCCATCCAAGATGAGTTTTGCAAAAGAAACAATTCCTCCACCCATAATGTGAGGAGGTTTGCAATGACCAGAAAATAGGGCTCAAGAGGTTGAGAAAAAGACCAAAGAGAGAGAAAGAGATTCCAGCACCCAGCAGCAGGGAAGGGCTGAGTGTAGGGGATGTGATGGTAGATGCTAGCCCTGAATTCTAGGATAAGGTATGTGGACTTCATCCTGCTACTGGTGGAGCAGCTTGGGAAGATTTTAAGAAGCTGAGGTATGGGATGGGGATCAGTTCTGTTTGAGAAAAGATCAAGCAGGTCTTTTGTTTATTCATTCATCCATTCAGAGATGCTTTTGTAGCCAGCACCATGTTTGAATTTGGAGAAATGGTGCCCCCACTTTTCAAATCCACCAAGCCTATTCTCCTGCCACGGATTGTTTCAAATCCCATGTGTACCTCCTCTTCCTCCAGCTCCTCAAAGACCTCACCAGTTGGGGCAAGTGTATGTGTGCAATCCCTGCCTGACCCAGCTCTGGGAGAGTACCTCTCTGGTTATTCCTTGAGCTCCTGAGTCACCAAGATACCGCTGAGCATCCTCAAGGTTCTTTGATCACCACTGGCTCATCTCCCCTTTGTCTTCCATCTTGTACTCCAACTTACAGGGCAGTCGAGTGTAGACAGGCCTTTGTCTGGGTTTGAATTTGGGCTCTGCCACCCACTAGCCATGTAATCATCGGCAAGTTACTGAAAATCATACCCTACACTCAACACTTCCCTGAAGCTCAGTTTCTTCATCTGTAAAATAGAGGTAGTAAAGGAAACTACTCTCCACTGAGTTAAGTTGTTAGAAGCTCTGGGAGTGGGGTTGTGACCCTGAGTAAGTACTCACTGTCCTTGGCCTGCCCTAGATGTCTCTCAAGATGAGCTGGGGGCCCCTTCTCTAGGCTTGCTGGATGGCGTCCTCCAATCTGCCTGGCTTCTCTGTCTGCCTTCAAGCCCAGAGCTCTGGCTCAACCTGTACACACTAGTGCAGCTGTACCAGTTGGTGAATATCCACTGTCCGAAGACCCTGGGTGTCCTGGCTCCCCTGCCCCTCTGCTCATCCTCCGCGTAACCCTACAACTAAAATGTTATCATCTGGCCCAGTACGGGCTCCATGATTCCGCTCTGGCACTGGGGCTATATTCCTTCTGATTGACAGGAGCATGTGCCACAATGACAGTGAAATAATCTGATTATTCCCCCGCCTAAGCCTGCCCAGCACCCTGAGTTCCAGGCAGGAGCCAGAATGCCCTGTTATCTGATATGTTCATAGGAGATTGCCGGCCCCACCCCTTCCTCCAGACTTGCTCCTTCGCCTCGGATCCTTCTCTCGGGGAATGGTGCCACAAGCCAACCAGTAGCCTAGGAGTCATTTACTTACTCGTTCAACAATTATTTTCTGAGTGCTTTCTTAGCAATAACAGCAACAATAATAATAGGATGTAAAGTAGGTGCGAGGAAGTTCAGCAAAGTCTGGATATTTCCATGGTGGTTACTTCTGTTCTTCCAAATGTCAACGTGTTTTGTTTTTGTTTTTTCTTTTTGTGGTATGTGGGCCTCTCACTGTTGTGGCCTCTCCCGTTGCAGAGCACAGGCTCTGGACGCACAGGCTCAGCGGCCACGGCTCACGGGCCCAGCCGCTCCACGGCATGTGGGATCCTCCTGGACCGGGGCACGAACCCGTGTCCCCTGCATCGGCAGGCGGACTCTCAACCACTGCGCACCAGGGAAGCCCCCAAAGTGTTTTTTAAAATATCTCGGGGCACTCTTGCTTTGTTGCATGTGTTGGTGCTCCTTTGAGACGAAGAGCGGGCTCCTGTCTTACCTCTGTAGGACTGCATCTCTCATCTCCATGCTGATCTCCTGGCCCACAGCTTCTCCCTTCCAGTTCATTCTCTACACCAGGAGAGAGAACTTTCTAAAAAAAAACTTGCCACACTGTCAGTGTTTTGATTTGGGGGTCCTCCTTAGATGAGGATTCATTTGCCAGTAGTTTATGTGGGAGGTGATCCCAGGATACACCAGTAGGGAAATGGGCAAGTGAGATAGGGAAGGGAAGGCAGGCTTTAAAGGGGGCATCTAGTCACAACTGCGGGTGACCAGATCATCCTCTCCTTTTAGGAACTCTTGGGATCCAGTGTAGAACAGGCACCTCAGAGTTTCCCACCTAAGAGACAAGGAACTGTGGTATTTATACACCAACATCCACCAGTCATTGAAAGGCACAGGGGCATTACATTCCAGTACCTCTGACTTGCCATGCTCAGTCGCAGTGGGCTCGGGCTGCCAGAGAAAGTTCTCAGGCAAAGAGATGTAAACACTGGCCATTGGAAGTTGGAGGTCTTCAGGCCGGCACCACAGAGCCAGTTACATCAGGCTCAGTCTAATGGGAAGCCACGCAGGTTTTATTTCAAGATAATAATTTGAGCTTACAGTAACTTCCCCAACTCTCATTGAAATGATGAAAATAATAAAAATAAGAGGAGGAAAAAGCTCTGAAACACCACTGTTATAAAGGAAGAACAACATCAACCAGGCAGAAGTCTTGAGAATTTCTGGAAGAATGAACCTAGTGTGATTGGATATCTTACAAAGGCAGGGCCTGCTTGCGAGTCTGTCCAGATGCTGGCGCCCACGGCACTATGCCAGCCAGCGCTGGAGGCAAAGATACTCTGGGACCTGTGAGGGAAAGCTTATGGGGACCTGTGGCGATTGCTGCCAGCGCTCAGAAGAGCTATCAATCCTTTTCAATACAGGCTTTCATACTTATAAATAGCAACATATATTTGATTTGACAAATCTCCTCAGTCATCTGAGGAGATTAAGCAGTCTCAAAAAGGGAACCAGCAGATCAATCAGAGCCAATGGCTTTTATCAAAAAGAATTATTACAGAAAACAGGAGCCAACTTGAAAAATTCAAATTTGTGTTTCAGTGAAATGCCAGAAGGTAAAAGAAGCATCAGATGGGATACTAGGAGAACAAGGAACACTACTTGAAAATAGAATACATGATTGTATGAGCCCCCAAATAAAATAGGACTGCAGCATATATACGATTGAAAACTGATTTAGTGAATTATCAGTAAACTCATAAGAATTAATACAATCCTCTCAGAACACAGACAAAAAGATAAATTCATGAGATAACAAAATAAGAGAGAGGGCTTCCCTGGTGGCACAGTGGTTAAGAATCTGCCTGCCAATGCATGGGACACGGGTTCAAGCCCTGGTCTGGGAAGATCCCACATGCCGTGGAGCAGCTAAGCCTGTGCGCCACAGCTGCTGAGCCTGCGCTCTAGAGCCCACGAGCCACAACTAATGAGCCCACGCGCCTAGAGCCTGTGCTCCGCAACAAGAGAAGCCACCGCAATGAGAAGCCCACGCAACACAACAAAGAGTAGCCCCCGCTCGCTGCAACTAGAGATAGCCCGCACACAGCAATGAAGACCCAATGCAGCCAAAAATTAATTAATTAATTTAAAAAAAATAAGAGAGTGATAGATATAATGTCCCAATATTCATATAGCAGGAGGAGTCATAGCATAAGAGAGAAGAATGGATAAGAAGTGAAATATCAATTAACAAAATAATGAAAGGAGATTTCCTGAGCTGAAAGAGTTTTAGCTATGGATTAAAGTGATTCACTAGTCCTGGGCAGAAGTGTTGCAAAAAAATTCACCCAAGGGCACATCTGGTAAAATTTCTGAATTTCAAGTATAGTGTAAAAATCCTATAAATTTTCATTACAGAAAGAAATTCAGACTGGCGTTGGAGTTCTCGTTTGCAATATTAAAAATTAGAATACACTGGAGCAATGTGTAAATAATCCTGTAGATTAAGAATTATGACATTAAAATTTTGCAGCCAAACTGAGAACAAAGGAGAGAGACTTCCAGAAATGTCAAGATTCGAAATTATAACACCCAAGTACCCTTTGTGAGAAACAAACTTAGTGGAACAATTATAACCCAATATAGACGAACAGAGAATTAGGCTCTCACAAAGTAGAGGGCATTGTAATACACTAGAAATCTAATAAGAAAGTCAGGGTAATTTATAGTTGTGTCTAATCAGTGTTTCCCAATTTGTAATATGTGTACCACATCTAGATTGAGGTGATTTTTCCTTTAATGGTTATATACTTATTTTCGTATGTGTTAGAAATATATAGGGAGCACCAAATCAATAATTTCTTGTTTGTTTTTATTCAATATGAAGCTTAAGTGGGTATTTAAGTTTTTAAAAATATGTTGGTTTAAAGAAAAATATTAGGTAACTAGCAGTACAAACGGTATATTGTTAAGATAGTAGGCAAATGAGTGAGTTTGGGGAAAGGTTGGACTAAATAGTTGTTGATAGTGTGGTTGTAAAATATGTTCCAGACTTTACCAACTTGTGATGATGATAAAATAGGTTCATGTTTCCTTTAAAACCCAAATTATAAGTCTGATCTCCTAGGTGGGAAATTAACACAAAGTCCTTTTCTTCCCCAAATATTCTTCAATAATTCTACCTTCAAATAGTCCAGGTTTGCTTATATTTTTCCCAGGAATCAGATCTACTCATTTTTTACCTGTGGGTACCTGCTGGGAGAGGGGAACTCAGAGATGTCCCTTGTGCCCGACTCACTTCCCCGGTGTCAGTGCTCCACCGGCAGTTAGCAGGGAGCTTATGATGCTGAGAACTGTGCTGAAGTCATGCTGGTCTTGAAGAGATGGGCTCTGACATGACCACCCCGTTCTGGTGTCTTGACACCTAGACCACCTCCCCCGTCCACTGCCACCGATACAGATCTCTGCCAATCCATGCCATGGTGCTTTCTCAGAACTCAGGCAAGGATGCTTCTTCTCACAACGTCCTCATATTTAAGGTGTCCCCAGTGTCACAGCTCTTAAATAGTATGGCATTTTGTGTTCATCCATACTGCAATCTTCTTCAAGGCATCCCCACAAGCAGGAGGGAGGCTGACTTAGAAGTTCCACCATTAATCCTACTCTGTGTCCACATCAAACATTTCCCAGACTGTGATGATGAGTGTTTTGGTGTCCCCAAATGCACAGCCTAAGACAAGACTTGATGCGGGTGATCCCAGGAAGCAAAAGAGAGGGAATGGGGAGAGTGAGACAGAGAAGGGGGAAAAGTCCATCTATGGATGTATCATAATCAATGATGTGTTATGAAAATGTAGATGCAAAAATACGTAGAAAATCTTAATATTCTAACCACAAATGAAATGTACAAGATTATTAAAAAAATCTCATCTCCCCAAATTCTGTATTCTTAGATAGTTTTATGGCCGGGATAGGAGCAATTCCTCAAAGAAAGGATGATGCTACAGACGAAAGAAAAAGTAAATTGGCAAATGAAAATGAAAGATGCCTATTACATTTGCCCTCTTGGGTTTCTCTCTCTCTCTCTTTCCCATATGTACAATACAATTAACTCACATACAGTAAAAATGCACTCACCCCCTCCTTAAGATTTGACAACCAAAGTGACATTCAGCTATCACATCTAGCTGCTGCAAATTGAGGGTCTCTGGATGATGTACATTCCATTCCACCAGGTCCTGATGCTGATCATTAAATTATTATTTATTGAGCAAATTGGGGTATAGAAGAAGAGTAATTGCCCTTGAAGATCTTATATTCCAGTGGGAGGGGAAATATATTATAAGCATGCAAACAAATAAACAGAGAAGATGAAATCAGGTACTGAAAATATCTAAAAGAAGACAAAATAATGAGGTGTGATTTGGGGAGGGGGATGCTGAGATAATTTTCTGAAGAGATGACATTTGAGTTGAGGTGTTAGCAACTGGTGTATTGAGATGTCTTGATTAAGGTATAAACATAGAACTATTTGACTTCCTACAGATGCTATCCCTGGCCATGCTATATTTGGGGCACAGTCCTTTGTAGTATAGAACCTCTGGGGAAGTATATGAGTCAAGGTCCATCCAAAAGACAAAAAGCACTCTCAGTATTTGAAACAGAGGGAATCTGATGCAGACAATTAGTTACATGAGTGTTGGGAAAGCTGAGGAACAGAATAGGACACAGTAAGACTAACCAGATATTATCAAAAGAGGGACAAAGGGAGGAGGGTGTGTTGCCAGAGCTTAGAAACGAACATCAGGCAGCAGAAGTTGGAACGGGCTGAGCCTGGAGTCATAAAGGAAGAAGAGCCCACAGCCAGGAACTGCACTAGAGGCAGATAGGGTGGAAGAAAAATGCCTTGATTCCTTCCTTCCTCCTGCTTTCCAATCCCTCACCTACCAAAGGTAGTCTGAAGTCATCTGAGCCAGTAGCTTGGGCAGCATGGCCTGCCGGGATCAGGCTCCCACCCCCAAAACAGGGCAATTGGGAAA
>NW_006788521.1:1707144-1719252 GCF_000442215.2 Lipotes vexillifer | reverse complement strand
TGCACCTTGAGGGCAAACAGACCCGGGACAGACACAGGAAGAGTCCATGACTTCTTGGGCATTAAAAGTCTACTTTACGACTTCAGTCACGGGACTTCCCTGGTGGCGCAGTGGTTAAGAATCCACCTGCCAATGCAGGGAACACGGGTTCGAGCCCTGGTCCGGGAAGATCCCACATGCCGCGGAGCAACTAAGCCCATGAGCCACAACTACTGAGCCCGCACGCCTAGAGCCCGTGCTCCACAGCAAGAGAAGCCACCGCCATGAGAAGCCCGCGCACCACAATGAAGAGTAGCCCCTGCTCGCCGCAACTAGAGAAAGCCCGCGCGCAGCAACGAAGACCCAACGCAGCCAAAAATAAATAGAAAAATGTATTAAAAAAAAAAAAAGACTTCAGTCACAAACTCTATTTCAATCTCTTTTCCCTTTCCCCTGCCCTCACGCAGAGCATTCTTGAGCTGAGATCCTGACCTCTAGGAATGAAGATGGGGAAGGAGTCTGATCAAGTTCTGAGGTATATTCTCCCCTTCCTTCTTCAAGGCTCAGCCCTTCAGGCGTGTTTGTGGTGGGAGGGAGGAGAGGAAACAGGACAAGTGTTTCTTTACTTACCTGGCGAGGGCTGTCGTCCTTTCCAGGTTGGCTGTTCCTATTTCTCTCGCTTACAGTGGCCACTGACACCCTCTCTGTGGCAGGCACTCAAATGCTGGTGAATCCTCTGGAGGACCTTCCTACAGGAGGTGGGACCAACTACCTTCTGTAATGTTCACTTAGCCAAACTGAGAATCTCACCAGGGCAACAGCAGAGTATAGGTAGCTCCCCTTTTGCCCCAATTCCCATCTTGAAAAAAAGTCGGTCTTCTTCTACCTTACTCAGCTAAGTCCAAGGGCAAATTAGAAAAGGATAACTGACTTGAGGACAGCATGCCAATTTCCCCTTCTCTCAGGGACCCCTCTCTATTGCTGATTCCTTGGAGCCTCCCCAATATTTGGCTTAGGGGGAGGTCATCTCTCATCACAAACACTGCACTCCCCACAGGGCAGATGATTCTTACTCTAACTCCCCTCCTTCTCTCCTTCCCCGTCATCTCATGAAGATTAGAAAGGAGGGATGGGTGGTAGGGACTGTCTGACACCTTTCCATGAGCTCTGGGAAAGGAACCTGGTGTCATGGTGGGCCGCTGTCTTGAGAAAGGGCCATTCTCCAGTTCTTACCTCTGGGCTTTAGCTGGAATTCCCGGATGACAGGGAAAGTCCCAGTGAACATCCTGTTACCTTTGTTTTGTTTTGTTTTTCATAAATTTATTTATTTTTTTGGCTGCGTTGCTGCACACAGGCCTTTCACTGCGGTGGCCTCTCCCATTGCAGAGCCTGGGCTCCAGGCACGCGGGCTTCAGCAGTCCTGGCACGTGGGCTCAGCAGTTGTGGCTCACGGGCTCTAGAGCGAAGGCTCAGCAGCTGTGGTGCGCAGGCTCAGTTGCTCCGTGGCACGTGGGATCTTCCCAGACCAGGGACTGAACCCGCATCCCCTGCATTGGCAGGCGGACTCCCAACCATTGTGCCACCAGGGAAGTGCCCATCCTGTTACCTTTGAACAATGGAAGGGAGGCAGAGACCTGGGGGAATAGTGTCCCAGAAAGGAGGAACAGCAAATTTTGTAAAGGTCTTGAGATGCAAGCTCACTTGGTGTGTCTAAGGGACAGAAAGAAGCTGGGAGGAGCTGGAGGGAGAGTAAATGGGAGAGAAGACAGAGCAAGACAAGGGAGTCTAGGTAGGCAGCTGCAGATCACCTAGGCTACTGTAGACTAAGGTAAATGGTTTGGACTTTATGTCTGGTTGCTCTGAGAAGCTACTGGAGGATTTTAAGCAAGAGACAGACATGAACTGGTTTTATTTTTATTTTTTGAGGCAGTAGTATCATCATGACATTATCCACCATCAGAAAATACAAAACCAGCATGGACCCCTTAAGTACACAAAGAGAGTCTCACAAACACATACCTCCTGAAGCTAGCATTCATTTTATTATTGAGATAGATACAACTATCTAGATTTTTGATTTCACCAGATCTATTAGTTTTAAAACTATATGAACTGATTTTTGTTTGAAAAGACCACTGTGACTTATGTGCACTGAGTGGACTGTGGAGACAAATGGACCAGTTAATAAACTGTTGCCATGATTTAGCTGACTGGTGATGATGTCCTGGGCTATGGCTGAAGCAGTAGAGATGGTGAGAAGTGGGCAGATTTGGGATGAATTTAGGAGTCGTCTTGCTGAAAGTCTCAGTTATGAGAGAATGATTCCTGGGATTTGAGCCTGGCCCATTGCCTGGATGGTGGTACTATTCTTGGTATGGGAAGGAAGAGAAGGGCAAGATTTGGTTTCGGATGGTTGTTTTTCTTTATTATCATATCTCCAGGGTCTAGAAGAGTATCTGAGTAGGTGCTCAGTAACTATGTGTTGAATAATTGAAAAAGCAACAGTTTGATCAGGTTCTAGTTGAGAGGCCAATTGGCCATACTCATGTTCTTGCCACCTGTGACTAAATGGTACATTGAACCACTCCATATATGTTTGTGAAATTCTATTTAAAAGGGGGAAGGGGAAACAATTCCAGTTAGTTGTCATTTGCCGAGTAGCTACATCCCATTCTTCTGCACAGGGACAGCAAAAACTCACTTCTCTGGCAGAGGAGCAAATTCCTTCTGTCCTCCTATTGGTCCTACCTCTTGGAGGACTTGGGAGAATTCCACTGAGCAGTGGCAATCTGGACCCCAGAGTGGAGGGATCTCTGCTCTTCACCACAGGGTCCATTTTCTGGGGACTCTTCCTCCTGGCCTGAGCTGACTTGAAGCTCCACAAGGTGATGAAGGTCCCCACAGGCCTTGGGCTGTGTTCCACTCAGTGGGGTTTCAGGATGAGATTCTCCCTCTTACTCTAGCTCCCCAGGGTACCCCTCTTCCCAACGACAGATTTCTGCTGTTGAATTACTTTAAGGAAAAATCATCAAAATCTCTGCACCCTGGAAATCTTGCTGCAAGGAGAAGGACCTCTCTTTTATCTCCCTGCTGTTCCCTACTGCTTTCAAACAGCCCGGCTTTGACGGAAGCATCCTTTTGGGTAGCGCAAAGCCAACCCACTCTGACATCCTGACATCTTTTGACCCAGACCTTTCCTGACAGCTGGCAAATATTGCCAGGCTGCTTACCAGCCCGTGGCCTGGAAGGCCAGCCTCTCCCCATCCTCCTGGCTCCTCACCACCTTGCCTCGGCCAGCTCCACGTTTTAGAGTCTATTATTACTTACAGGTCCCCCTTTGCAGGTATCAATTTCTGTATTGTTCAGACTTCTTTGGTTATGGGACAGAAATCAAGCTATACCTAGCTTACTTTAAAAATAGAAGAGTTACTGGCTCTTGTAAAAGGTGGGCCTAGGGCTTCCCTGGTGGCGCAGTGGTTGAGAGTCCGCCTGCCGATGAAGGGGACACGGGTTTGAGCCCAGGTCCGGGAGGATCCCGCACACCAAAGCATCTGGGCCCGTGAGCCATGGCCGCTGAGCCTGCGCGTCCGGAACCTGTGCTCCGCGGCGGGAGGGGCCGCGGTGGTGAGAGGCCTGCGTACCGCCAAAAAAAAAAAAAAAAGTTGGGCCTGGCACTGAGATCACCGTGTCCAGTAAACAAATAATATCGTCAAGTCCTCTCCCTCCGGCTCCCATCCTTTTGCCTCCATCACTCACCTTGACTTTTCTCTGTGCTCGGGCCTCATTTTCTCTTACTTGAGTTGGCTTCATCCTGGCAAGGACAGGGCACAGAATGCACGACCACCGGAAGCTCCTGGCTTATATTATTTAGCTCACTTATACCTAGGCAATGAGAAGGTGTCTCTTTCCTCCCCCTGCTTTACTGGCTGTAAGTCCCAGCTGATCGCCCCAGCTTTTATCAGTCTCCTCATTCAGTCCTGGAGGCCGGGGGATGGGGTTCTGTGATTGGTCAGGCTCAGGTTGCATCATCATCTGTGTGGCCAGGGGTCTAGAATCAGTGATTGGCAGACTCAGTAAAATCTACTGCCTGGCTGCAGCAGGGGAGGAGCTGATCTCTAAAGGAAGAAGGTGAGTGTGCTCTCCCTTAAGAAAGGAGGAGGTGGACAGGGAAACACAACAAATCCCTCTCATAGGAAGTCAGATTTAATGCCAGGAACCAAAGAAAGAGTACACATTCAGACGCTGGTTTTGTTTTCTAGGTGAGACAAGCGAAGTGAACTTTGTGGGCAGGAATTGTAATGAGGAAGTGAGCGCAGGGGTCTTCTTCTGTGGAGAAATAGCACTAAGGGGGAAGTTGTGAGAGGAGGCCTACACTGCAGCCTGGCCTGCGGGAGGCTCTTGGAGGTGGAAGCCATTTCAGGTGATGACTCAGTGCGGTGTATCACGCCTCCCTCAGTTCTGCTCTGCCCAATGCTCCAAAGCCAAATAAATAGGAACTGTGGCAGACTGGATTCTTTTTAGCAGCAGTACACTCGGGTTTGTTTTCATGGGCATGAGTCCACTGGAAAGCAATTATTTTCTCTTGCCTCTTTGCTGCGTTAGAGAAATTGAGCAATTTTAAAGAAATTGAAAGAAACAAATTCAAAGAAACAATTTTGTAACTTGCAAAATGGAATCACATAGTAACTGCCAAGTTGGCTGTGCTGATACATCATCATGACTGGTTCTCCTTTTTATAAAAAATAAAAATTGTATGTATTTAAAATGTACATGTTTTGGGAGTTCCCTGGTGGTCCAGTGGTTAGGACTCAGCGCTTTCACTGCCATGGCCTGGGATCAATCCCTGGTCGGGCAACTAAGATCCCGCAAACCAAGTGGTGCGGCCAGAAAAAAAAAAAAGTAAATGTTTTGATGTACATATACATAGTGAAATGATTACTATAGTCAGGCTAGTTAACATATCCATCTCTCCATATCGTTACCATTTGTGTGTGTGTGTGTGTGTGTGTAAGATGAGAGAACCCGAGATCTATTCTCTTAGCAAGTTTCCAGTATACAATACAATATGGTATTATTAACTATAGTCATCATGCTGTACATTAGATTTCTAGAACATACTCATCATATATAACTGCAACTTTGTACCCCTTGACCAACATTCCCCCACCTTCCCACCCCTGGTAACCACATGCTACTTTCTGCCTCTATGAATTTGACATTTTTGGATTCCACATATGAGTGAGATCATACAGCATTTGTCTTTCTGTGTCTGGCTTATTTCACTTAGCATAATGTCATCCAAGTCCATCTATGTTGTTGTACATGGCAGATCTCCTACTTTTTAAAGACTGAATTTTATATATATATATATAATTTCTTTATCCATTCATTTGTTGCAAGGTGCTGAGGTTGTTTCCATATCTTGGCTATCGTGAATAATGCTGCAATGAACATGGAAATGTAGACATCTCTTCAAGGTACTGATTTCATTTCCTTCGGATATATACCCATAAGAGGGATCACTAAATCATATGGTAGTTCTATTTTTAATTTTCTGAGGAATCTCCATACTGTTTTCCATAACAACTGCACCGATTTACATTCCTACCAATGGTGTACAAGGATTCCATTTTCTTTACATCCTCTCTGATACTAGTTATCTCTTGTCTTTTTGACAATAGCCATTGTAACAGGTGTGAGGTGGTAGCTCACTGTGGTTTTGATTTGCATTTCCCTGATGATTAGTGATGTTGAGCATCTTTTCATGTACTTGTTGGCCATTTGTATATCTTCTTTGGAAAAATTTCTATTCAGGTCCTTTGACTATTTTTAAAATTGTGGTGTTTTTTTTTTTTTTTTTTTTTTTTGCTATTGAGTTGTATGAGTGCCTTATAAATTGTGGATATTAACCCCTTACCAGATACATAGTTTGCAAATATTTTCTTCTATTACATAGGTTGCCTTTTCATTTCGTTGATTGTTTCCTTTGCTGTGCAGAAGCTTTTTATTGATAGTTTGATGTTGCCCCACTTGTTTATTTTTGTTCTTGTTACTTGAGCTTTTGGTTTCCTATCCAAAAAAAATTACTGCCAAGACCAATGTGTCAAGACTTGTCCTGATCGTATAGTTTCTATTAAAATCTTGGCATGCCAGAATCAGAAGGGATCTTAGAGATCATAGCCAACCCTCTCACATTACAGAGAAGGAAACTGAGGCCCAGAGAGGGGAAGGGGGGTGATTTAAAGGACCCAGTGTATTAGAGGCAGAGTGAAGTCTATCACTGAGGTCTTCTGAATTTTTGCACGAAGATCTTTCTATTAAGTCACTCAAGGATGCTTATAAGGGAGTGTCTGCTACAGATTTGCTTGTAAATGTCCTTGAAAGCAGTTGATGGGACATTTCAGCCTGCTGCTTCAAGTGAAATTGCTAAATGAATTTGATTCTTGCATGCCAAAAATATCTCTGCAAAAATGCGACTTAGTCCTGGTTTAAACACGGGACACTTGAATTCAGCCATCAAGGATGTACCCTCACCTCCCAGTGGCCTTTTTGTCTCTGAATTCCTGTGGTCTGAAGGTAGTCTTCCCAAATCTACTGTTTGGCTGTGTTTTTGTTACCTGGTACCCTCTGGGTTCCCCATCTTGACTGTTGGGCTCTGCAGGCCTGTCGAGCTGCCCCCACTTTCACAGCGAGGCTGTGTGAGCCAGTTGCTCCTCCAGACCCACCTGGCTCTGTGCCCTGCAACCTGATCCATCTGGAATACAGCAGTGGGTTCTCTTGCCCTGTGGTGTCCAGTTAGGTTAGGCCAGTTGGCTGGAGATAGGAGGGAGCGAGAAGAGTGAACTTAGGGTACTTATTTGCCGGGTTCCCTGTCTATGGGATCTCTAGGTCTGGCTGCATTCCCCCATTGAAAAGCTCAGCTCCCATCAAGCAGCTCCCTGCACAGGACTCTCTCTCCAGGCACCAGTAGCTCTTCCTCCCCTTTTCAGGCCTGTGCTGGTAAGAGCACCTTCTGTTACCAGTGCCTCCATGAGCCCTCGGCGTTCTGCATTCTCCTTTGTGGTTTCTCCATACCTGGCCATCTCTTTGAAAATAATCCTTTTATTAAACTCCCCTCCAGTGACCCCATTTGAGTGTGCCACCTGTCCAGCTGGGACTCTGACTGATAAACTACCTGATTCTAACTTGGGGTCTCAGTCTTCCCCAAGCTCTGGGACATATTCTATCCCGGGAGAGAGAATCTTCAGAGCCTCAGTTTAGGCGTCAGTTTGTCTGTAGGGTCCTTGAGCCTGAACTCTTAGGTCTTAACAACAAATTCTAACCTTATTCAGGAGAACAAGCCTCCGAGACCTGAAGGTGGAAAGGAGATGGCAAGGAGCCAGAAGTCAGGACCTGCAGAGCTGGGCTGGGCATCTGGCCGATGTTAGGTGTGTCATATAATAGAGGACAGGGTCCAGCGATCCTGAAAGAGAGCCTACTCTGGCAGCATCAGAAGCCAGAGTGTTCCTGTGCTTTCAGAGGCTGAGAAGAGCTGGGGGGAGGCATTTGTGCCCACGTTCAGGCCAGAGCACTGGGGAGACACAGCACCTGCCAGGGCCCAGTGTGATCACGGTGGCAGGGGTCTGCTGACTTGACTGAAAGAGCCCCCAGGGAAGGTGAAACACAGCACTCTCCTCTCAGCTCTGACACCCTCCCCCCACCCCCAGTAGCACACTAGTCCAAGTCCTGGGTCCCAATGGAGCCCTTAAGCTCCAAGTCCCTGATCTGACAATCACAAGCTATTCAGTGGTAGCCAATGTCGTCTTTATTTCAATCTTTATCATGCTAGACACAAAATTTGTTAGATTAAGAATAATTCAGTTACTTACAACCTGTTTCCTTTAGACTGCCACTTGAGCCCAAAACTGTGTGGGGTAGCGCTTTCACAGAAGAAATACACAGTTGATAATATGCCCAAAGTGATAATATTACCTCACATTTTTTAAAGTGTTTCACAGTTTGTCAAAGATTTTCTCATGCATCACATATCAATTGATTCTCACAATAAACCTATTATATATGTGTATATGTATATATCTGTCATCTATCATCTCTCTACTATCTATCTATCTATCTAACATCTATCTATCTGTAAAATGTATCTGAAAAGCTTGAGGCTTCAAGAAATAAAATAACTTACCCAAAGTCATAAGTCTATAGCCAGAATGAATTGCTTCTTTATATTCCTTGTGATCTCATTGTGTAATATATTCATTGTGATTATGGCTGTCTTCCACCTAAGTCTGTGAGCTCATTAAGCATAGGGTTCATGGCTTATTATATTTTTTGTCATACATACCTAATAGGTGTGTGTATATGTATATACACAACGTGTCTACATGGCATTGTTAATGTTTAATAAATAAGAAAACAACCAGCCATTTATCTACCAGATTAGGAAATGAAACGTTGCCATAACTGTTGAACGACCCTCTATGTCCCTTCCCTGTATCTTTCTCTCTCAATCTCAACCACTATTCTGAATTTTGTCTTTATCATATGAATGTATCCTGAAAAATATATGATTTACTTGTGTATGTCATTTAACTTTATATAAATGGGTACATGGCCTGTTTATCCTCACTCCTCCTGCATATCCTCCACATACACAGACACTGCCCTGCTCACAGTAGGTGCTTGGACTAGCCTGGCCCTAGCGTGACCAAGAAAGCCTCTGTCTGCTCACCATGCTCTCCAAAGAATTGAAGAAGTCTGCTCAGAGGTTGGAGTTGGGTTCTGGCTAAGAAAAATCGTAGAACAAAACATCTCAGGGCATCCAGCTGTGTCGCATGCCCATATTGCCACTCCAGGGGAGTCCCTTATAGTCCCAAATCTGATCTATTCAGGGGGATAGTCCCAGTGGACTGTCTCATTACTTGAAGCTGGAGTCCCACTTTGGAGCTCAAAAGTGTCTTCTCTCAAGGCTTTTTCTGAGTCACAAGTGGCAAGTACCACCCCTTAATGACCTTGTACCCTCTATTAACCCAACTTCCACTTCCTTACATATTTCCCTCTTAAATTCCTGGAGAATTTGTGACACATTTTAACAACCATTTAAACAATGCAGGCAGTTTCTGCAGACCTTAAGAGTGGCATTTTTCAAACTGTGGGCCATGAACCATTAGTGAGTTGTGAAGTCAATCTACTGGGCTCAGACCAGGATTTTTAAAAATTGAAATAGAATTGAGCATTACCTGGTCAAGAAGCTAGGATTACAAAATATCAGCATGTGTTCCTGGTAGCAAGGGGTAATTATTATCTTGTGAAAGTTCACAGAGGGATCACCTTGTGGTTTGGATGGGCTCTAGGTGTTTGAGCGTCCATGACTGACCTTAACAATTACCGTAATCCCAGCCAGTTGCCATATGATTGGTTCAGGGATGGACAGTAATCCTCGGCCTCGGCCAATTAGGATGTGTCACTCCCTGGCCACAGTGAGGGGGACACACGTCCCAATTAATCCAAGGATCTGTCTCTTAGGGAATCCAACCAAATCCTTTGACGGGCCTGGAAATTTCACAAATAAATATTTTGGAGATGCCAATCTGGTCTGAAACACAAAAGGGCTATTCACTGTTCACCCCACCTCCATCCCAGGTCAAAATTTTCTGGGGAGGGAGGAGAGACCAAGAGCAAACAAATAAGACACAGGGTAATTTCCAACTTACATCATCAATAACCTACTTATAAAAGTCATGGTTTTGCTGCCCTAAAAAGAGCTTTGTAGGCAGCCACAGGTCCGTCTCAAGCTCCAGGTAACCCTAAGGAGTACTTTACATACTGGAAGAACCTGGACACTTAGGAGGCTGAATTCCTAGGGAAACAGGGGTTTGGGAATCAGCTGCATGCCCGTGCCAGGGGTGGGTGGCAGGCAGGGGAGCATTTGAAGTTGTCCAGGAAGAACTGTAAGTTGAGTCAAAGTGAGAAGATGTGGGACAGACCCCAGGGAGAGCAGTACTGCTAGGGGATGGACAGAGAGGAGAGTGGTAAGAGAGAAGGCCGCCACCACCACACTTGTACTGTTGCATCGTGGTGACACAAACAGGAGCAAATTGTCCCTCCTGCCATCTCTGGCAGCCTGCCAAGACCTGGTCCACATTTGCCTGCCAGATTCCCAAGGCTTTTGGGATAGAGATCTGGGTAGCGGGAGAAGTGGAAGGAGGAGGCTACTGGATAGACGTTAGAATGGATAGAGGGCCTCTCAGAAAGAAGGAAGAGCATGGGGTGGCACAGGATACATTGTGAGATTTCAATGTAATCCTTCGGGCACCATTAACAGTTTTTCTTTTCAGTAAAAACTTATATGACTTTTTTGCGTGTGTGGGGAAGTCAGACCATTGTTTCTTTTGATGAAACATTATGATAAAGGGGGCTAGGGGGTGGTCCAGCTCTACTGGAGTTATTACACTACAATAGGTATTAATCATGTGTAACCATCTCCCTCCCTATACTATGAGCTAGAAGGAAAAAAGAGCTAGGCTAAAAGGAGGTGACCTACCTATGTTTGAGAAGGAAAGAACAGTTGAGTGGAAAGATCTTATGCTGAAATCTCGCCCCTCCAGGGATACCTGCCCTTCCGCCACTCAACTCTACCCATGAGGATTAGGAGAGAGAAAGCAGTGCGTCCAGGAGACCTGACCCCATACTGGCTTTTGATTGGAATTGGGAGGAAGAAACCCACCTCAGAAATACTATGGAGTCATGCATAAAAGGAACTCTTAAATAGAGTGTGGAATAGAACCTTCCAGAAGCTGAGACACAGATTCTCTAAGCTGGGTGGATTTACAGCATTTTCTTCTTTCATTTCCTTTAGCATCACAGTTAAATTCCTTTGGAAAGTACCACGCTGTCTCAACTATCTTAACGGAAATGAGGAAGGAGTCTGAGTTACATTCTGGAGTCTGAAGGAGGAGTCAAGAACTGTCCTCTGGGGCACTGGGTGTGAGACTCTGGGGGCGGAGTTAGCCATGCTAGCATGCTCTGTCCCCACCTGAGCAGCGCTCATCCAACGCTCAGCTCTCTGAAATCTCTTCAAAAAAATATGTCCTAGCCTTTGCTTTTGACTCTCACGAGATGCTTCGCAGAACCTGGCTCCTGCAGCCATGTGCCTCATCCCTCAGCTCAGCTGTGGAGCCATGAAGGCACTGAGGCTCCTCAAGAAACAGCCCCTCCTTCCCTCTTTCTCAGAACTCTGAAGGTGGCCAGGGCCCTGGGAATGCCACATGGCCTGGTTCTGATGGGCTCACACAAGAGAAACGGCACTTGCCCTGGTGTGATTAGTCGGCAGAACCTTCCTCGTGGCTCTTGTTTGGTCCAGCAAGTTCAGTCCAGCTGACTGTTGGTGCTGACTGGGGACGTAGGGACTCTCAGCCTCTTGGGGACAAAGTCCAGGGAGCATGTAGAGGAGTCAGAAGCACAAGGGACCAGGAGGGCCTCCGTGCCAGGTGAAGGGGGGTCGGTTTCAAGCTGGAGTCCTGAGATTTAGGATGTGCAGTGGCTGGTTGGTGGAAGGAGGATGGTAATGCTTCACCTTGGGAGCACTCACGTTTCCCCTGAAAGATGGGGGCAGAGGCCTGCAACCAACAGCCGTGGGGCTTTGTCTGCACAGCATCCCTTCTGCTTATAGGAACCTGGTGAGAATTCCTTTGGGAAATGACTCCTGCCCAACCACCGGTGCCTTATGTGTCTGGCAGGGTTGCCAAACCCAATGGCCCATCCATCCTGATCTCCACCACAGGAAAGGGCAGGTGGCAAGGGCACCAATCACCATGCCCCGAGACCCTGGCTTCAGTGTCTGGCACGAGGCAGTGGTTCTCCACATAAGGCAGTATTGCACCCCACAGCCCTGGCCTTGGAAAGGGAGGGGCGTGCAGTTTGGTGGTTGTTGTCACAATGACTGGGGAACACTTTGGCATCTAGTGACTAGGTGTCCTAAACATCAGCAACTCCCGGGACAGTGCTGCATAACAAAGAATTGTCCTATCGAAAGGCTAGTAGCCTCTCTGTTGAGAAACCCTGACCCAAATGATGGGCACCTGACCCCAGTTGGGCCATTCAGAGTCTATCCCTGGGATTTTTTTTTTTTTTTTT
>NW_006788521.1:1701956-1706961 GCF_000442215.2 Lipotes vexillifer | reverse complement strand
TACGCGGGCCTCTCACTGTTGTGGCCTCTCCCTTTGCGGAGCACAGGCTCTGGACGCGCAGGCTCAGTGGCCATGGCTCACAGGCCCAGCCGCTCCGCGGCATGTGGGATCTTCCCGGACTGGGGCACGAACCTGCGTCCCCTGCATCGGCAGGCGCACTCTCAACCACTGTGCCACCAGGGAAGCCCCTATCCCTGGGATTTTGTTTCAGAACGTCTGGCAGGAGAAGGTGGTGCTCATCCCCTCTACCCCAGTACTTGCAAGAGTATGTCTGGAGGAGAGAATGAGGACCAGGCAGAGAAAAGGCTGAGATGAGAGATGGAGAAAAAGAGAGCTTAAGAGCTAATGACATCATCTGCCCTTGTTCTTTTCTGGTATTTCAGCCAAGATTTTCTTCTTTTGTTTTTTGCTTAATGCTTTTGAGTTGGCTTTCTCTTGAAAACCAAAGAATCTCCACTAGCAGGGGCTTTAGGAGACAATGTTGCTCCTCCCTGGCCACAGGTGTAGGGGATCCAGATTTTAGAAAGCAGCTTTAACTAGCAGGGGCTTTAGGAGCAGCTTTAACTAGCAGGGGCTTTAGGAGACAATGTTGCTCCTCCCTGGCCACAGGTGTAGGGGATCCAGATTTTAGAAAGCAGCTTTAACTCTCTCTCATCTTCCCAAGCATCCCTCCATACTTTCCACAGATAAGGAAACAGATCCAGAGAAGGGTCAAAAAGCAATACGTCAAGTCTTCTGCCTCAGAGCTCGGAAAAGAACAGAACAGCCTACTCTTGTTTAATGAGATCAAATCTAAGCTCCGGCTATTGAGTTGGGGGTGTGATTATGTCTTTAACGTGCCATTTGGCATTCAGGGGAATGCTGAGAGACACCAAGGGGAGGTTCACCAGGAAATTTCAACCTGGTTGGGACCAGCATGGCTGCTTGGGTCCTGTTGGTCTGGCTTAAAAAGTGGCATATTCAGATGGAACTGGAAACACAGGGCACCCAAACTAAAGGGCAGGGAATTTCAAGCCCACTAAGACTCACCCTCCTTCATCCTAGTTTTTCCAGTTCAGGTAACTTAACAGGCCTGTAGGTTCTGCCATTTCCTTTGCAAAAGACCTTCAGGAGAGAGTCGGCATCCCTCTTGGGCCCAGAGAATTTTCAGAGGTTGCTTGTGGCCAAGATACTATAATTAGATGAATGGGATCCTTTGCCCTTGCCCGGTAGGTTGGAAGGAGTTGTAGGGCTGGTGCTTGCTGACTTGGGTGGAGGCTGCCCTGGGGGCTGTGGGCCACCTGCTTGCCTGTTAAGTGCAAACTTCCATACCGACCTGTTGGGAGACCTGATCCGTTGGAGTGTCCACTCTCCACTCTGCCCCCCCACCTTCCCACTCCCCGCCTCCCCACCCATTTCACAAACTTAAAAGTCACCGTCAGTTTTTTCTGGCACTAAAATAGTCTTCATTGCTATTGGTATCGAAGGGAATTCAAACAAAAGCTATTGGCAATACAGTACAAGAGAAGTTCAGCTTCTGGTGTTATCTCCCCTTCTCCAACTGCGAGAACATGCTCACAGGCTGTCGTTCCTCCTCCCTCTTTCAAGCTGATGTCTCCAAATGCTTGGGTTACTTTAGGAAATTTTTGTAAGTGGTTTTTGAATTTGTTTTCACTTGAACTTTTGTTACAAATGCCCGACTTTAAACACACCAGAGACAGGGATTTATCCTCTACTGTTGCTGCTTTGGAGGAATTTGTTGAGGTTTCTTCATGTATGATTCAGTTTTGTGAATATCCCATCGATACTGAAAAACAGAAGTACTCTGCAATTTGCACAAGTGACCTTGTGTGTGTTGGCGGGGGGTGGGGGGTGGGGGGGGAGTGTGAGCACTTACTCAGCCTTGGTATTTATCCTTGATTGTTTTTTGACTGCTTGATCTGCCACTTAGAGTTGTATTAAGCTCTCCCCAGTGCTGCTGTGTTTCTGTTGAATTCTCTCATGGAATGTGGGTGCTGTTTTTTGGATGTATAATTCTAAATGTGCAAGTGAATTTGTATGTGTGTGTGTCTGTGTGCGTGTGTGTGTGTAAAATTAAACTTGTGCAGATCTCCTACAAAGAGGCCACATGCCTATGTGCTCCATATCTTCTGGCTTTTTTTTCTCTTTATACTTTTTAAGAACATGTGGTTAAAGGGAAATTTGATCCAAGGGGAAGGGGTAGGGGCAACCTATTGAAAACCCTCAATTTGTCTTGCCCACGGGGAATCTTCCTGGCTGACCAGGGGGAAAAGCTGGGCTCTCCCTGAGACAATGTAACTGGGTAGGGCAGACCAACCCAGAGGAAGGGTAAGCGACCTTAGTGAGGCACCGCGTCTAGTCAGGGCAGGCAGCAACCGAGGGAAGAGTGACACATGACCATGTGCAGACAGTCCGCTCTGGAGGTTCTAACAAGGAGCAAGATGCTTCCGCAGATGAAGAGAGAGCAGCAATGGGTACTTGAAAAGCGGAGGCAACCACATTAGGAGATCCGTCTGCATGGAGCAAACACTCATCCACTGAGCTCGGTTTTGGCCAGAGATTCCAGTCTTGGAAGGGGGGTGATAAAAAGGAGTCTGGGCCAGACGGAGGATGTAGGCAACACAGGTGACCAGTGCAGCAGCCTAGACTTGAGAACAAGGCAGAACCTAGTTATCAGCCTACTGGAGGCTGAGTCCCGGAGAGGGAGGCCGGGACTGCTTAACGTCCAGCTGTCTGAGGGCAGGACTGGTGCAAACAGAGCCACAGTCTGCAGCTTGGGACTGTTTCTCGGGGCCAGAGAGAAGACGGCTCCAGCCTGCTAGCCCCCAGCCCTAACTCACAGGGGCCAGGAGATTGGCATTACTTTTTGGCTCTCTTATGGGGTAAGGAGGGTGGTCAGGCCCAGAAGATGTGTCTCTGGGGAAAGAGGAAAGCAGGAAGGAGAGCTTAATATACCTGTATCTGTCTTTGCAGATCAAGCAGTCAAAAATGAGCAAAGGTAAACTACCAGGATTAAATATACACACTCACAAATTCACGTGAGCAAAAAGAGTCCACTTCTGTTTTCCAGTATCTGTGGGACTTCTACTGAATTAATCTAAATAAATAAATAAATTCTTCAAAGCAGAGAAACTTTCCACAGGGCAATCCTTTCTCGGTAGTGTGTTTAAAATTAGACTTTCATAACAAAAGTCCAAGTGAAAACAAAACAATAAAAAACAAAAACAAAAACATTTTCTTAAAAGTAACCCAAGCATTTGGAGAAACCAGCTTGACAGAGGCGAGTGGGGAGAGACAGACTGTGAGTATGTTTTTAATGTTTGAGAAGGGGAGAGACACTGCCAGAAGCAGGGTTTTTCGCATACTGTATTGCAAAACAGCTTTTGTTTGAACCCCGGTGAGACCTATAACAGTTACAACTGTATTCTGCTCTAACAGATAACTGGGTAGCGATTTTTAAGATGTCTGCAGGATGTTAGGTAGTAGGAGTTCCATTCCTGATAACTGGTGGATTGACCCTTCCAAGGAAAAAATTTTAAATGTAGAGGCAATATATCTTCCTAAATGCATTTATGAGCTGGCAAGAAAGTAAGAGAGTCTCAGGCAAAAATCCTAAGGGGGTACTAAGTGAAAGAAGGACTGCACTAGCTGTGGCTCTGAGGGCATAGATTGAACCAGGTGGACTTGAGCTTCTGTTGTCGGGCCTCACAGAGGACAGGGGATCATGAAGTACAGAGACCAGGGCCATCCAAGGCCCCTAGACACCTCGTCCGTAAAGGTGAGACCCCCAAATGTCTACACTCCCGATTTGTGTAAACCGGAAATAGCTACTAACCCCATCAACCACCAGGGGGTTGCAAGACCCTAGGTGCTAAGCAAAAAAAGGGAAATTAATGTCATTACGGAGCCTGTGGGACCACAATCTGCCCCTCATGTAGTTTGAGGCCCAAGTTCATATTACCTGTGTGTTCTAAACAGTAAACAACAAACAACCCACGCCCCCCAAACTCAAGCCAATAATTTGTTAGGTTAATCTGAGACTGGTAGTGGTACAGGTGGCAAGAACTAGTGCAAATCCTTGATAGAGGAACCTACCTTTATCTCAGACCTTAAAGAATTTCCACAAATAAAATCTCAAGGAAATGCACAGCTTTCAATAAAAAGGAACTATCCTTACACAGAGGCACTGTAAATGAGACACAACAGACAGAAGAAATAGACCCACAAGAATTCAAATACTGGAAATATCATACACAAACGAAAGTAGGAAATAACTATGATTGCTATATTGTTTTTTTAAAAAGAACAAATTGAAAAACAAGGAGATATAAGGAAAGATCAAGCAGATTTGGAAAAGGTCCAAATATGACTTTTACAAATGAAAAATAAAATAATTAAAGTGAAAACTTAATGGAAATGACAAACGATTAGAAAATGAAATTTAAAAATTAATTACAGGGAATTCCCTAGTGGTCCAGTGTTTAGAGCTCTGTGCTTTCACTGCCTAAGGCCGGGGTTCAATCCCTGGTCCGGGAAATAAGATCCTATAAGCTGTGTGGTATGCCCCCCCTGCAAAAAATAATTAATTAATTAATTCCACTTACAATAATGTACAAATTTACCTAGAAATAAATTTAACAAATGTTACAAAAGGCTCCTACCAATAAAAACTACAAAACATTGTTGAGAGGAATTAAAGACTTGAATCGATGGAGAAATATACCATGCTCACAAATTAGAATAATCAATATTATAAAGATGATGTACATTCTCCCAAAATTGATTTATAGATTCAATGCAATTCCAATAAAAATTCTAGCAGGCTTTTTTGTAGATATTGACAAACTATCATTAAAATTTACCTGGAGGGCTTCCCTGGTGGCGCAGTGGTTGAGAGTCCGCCTGCCGATGCAGAGGACACGGATTCGTGCCCCGGTCCGGGAAGATCCCACATGCCGCGGAGCGGCTGGGCCCGTGAGCCATGGCCGCTGGGCCTGCGCGTCCG
>NW_006788521.1:1694684-1701451 GCF_000442215.2 Lipotes vexillifer | reverse complement strand
AAAAAAAAAAAAAAAAAAAAAAAAAAAAAATTTACCTGGAACAGTAAAGGTCTTAGAATAGGCAAAACGACACTGAAGAAGAACAAAGTTGGGGGCCTAACTCTACATGATTTTAAGACTTACCATAAAGTGTAGTAATCAAAACAGTGACATTGGCATTAAGACAGACAAATAAACCAATGTAAAAGAAAAGAGGATCCAGAAACAAAAGAGGATCCAGAAACAAAAGAGGATCCAGATCCAAAACAAAAAAGAGGATCCGCAACCAAATGATTTTTGACGAAGGTACCAGTGTAGTTTTATGAGGAAAGAACATTTTTTTCAAGTCGTGCATCGACTGAATGTCAGTATGGAAAATATTGAACCTTGATTCATACCTCACATCTTACACAAGAGTTAATTCGAGATGGCTCAAAGACTTAAATGTAAAAGCTAAAACTATAAAGCATCTAGAAGAATGTATAGGAGAATATCTTTGTGATTGAATGTAGGCAAATATGTTCTGGACAGAACACAAAAAGAACTAACTATAAAAGAAAAAGTTTAAAATTACTGCTCTTTGAGGATAACAATAAAATAACAGAGTGAAACATCTGACAAAGGACTCATATCCAGATTATATAGATAACGCCTATAAATTATTAATAAAAGACTTGGGTGAAAGACTTGGACAGACTCATCATAAAAGATGATATGCAAATGAGTAACAAACACAGATGCTCAACAGAGACCAGCGCTCAGCGAGCCTGCAGCTGCTAGAATTTGCAAGGCAAGAGTTCAGGAGAGAAAGGAGCTATGTAGAATGTTTAGAAAGCTGCATAGGGGGTCCGTTTGAGTCTGTGGTTGAATATTCATCTACGCACACAGGGAAGGAAACCCCACAAAGCCAGCAATAACAACTTTAGAGAAAAGAAAAATTACTGAGACACTATAATGTTCTCAGGTAATTCTGAGCTCAGACCAGGTCAGGAATCATTTGACCTCTCTCCAGCCAGAGTAGAGACACTTTGTTGAATATATAGAGCATTTAACAGAGATCCCAGAAAGGCCGTACCTTAAAAGTGAGGAAAAATTAGTCTTAGATTAATGGCTACTTCGGACTTATCCTAAAGGAGTTTTAAAATAAGCTTCAAAAGAATCAAATTAATCTGCAAGTACCTAGCTCACTGTCAGAAAAGTTCAAGATTCTTGAAAGGAATACAAGAAAATCAAGCGTGCCACACCCTAAAATTTGCAATGTCTGGCATCCAATAAAAAAAGTCACTAGAAATACGAAGCAGTAGGAAAATGTGAGCCCAAAATATCAGTAAACAGAAACAGACCCAGAAACAACAGAGATGATGGAGTTATCTGACAAGTACATACACATTAAAACAGCTAGTATAGCTATGCTTCATATGCTTAGGGATGTAAAGAAATATGTGGATGTAATGAGAGGAGAAATAGATGATTTTTTAAAGAACCAAATGAAATGTCTAGAGAGGAAAAATTCAACAAAATAAAGCATCCAGATATGGAGCAACAGGACTCATTCATTGCTAGTAGAGATGCAGAATGGTATAGCCACTTTGGAAGATAGTTTGGCAGTTGCTTACAAAACTAAACATACTTTCATCATATGATCCAACAGTCATGCTCTTTGGTATTTACCCAAATGAGTTGAAAACTTATGTCCACACAAAAACCTGCACACAGATGTTTATAGCAGTTTTATCCATAGTTGCCAAAGCTTGGAAGTAACCAAGACATCCTTCAGTAGGTGAATGCATAAATAAACTGTAGTAAGCCTATAGAGTGGAATACTATTCAGTGCCAGAAAGAAATTAACCATCAAGCTATGAAAAGATATGGGGGAAACTTAAATGCATATTACTAAGTGGAGGAAGCAGACCTTAAAAGACTACATACTGTATGATTCTGACTATATGACATTCTGGAAAAGGCAAAGCTATGGAGACAGTGAAAAATCAGTAGTTGCCAAGTGATAGGGGGAGAGAGGGAGGAGTAGGCCAAGCACAGAGGATTGATACTATATCAATACTCTGTATGATACTATAATGGTGGATACATGTCATTACACATTTGTCAAAACTTATAAAATGTTCAATACCGAGAGTGAATTCTAATGTAAACTATGGACTCTGGGTGAGAATGATGTGTCATTGTAGGTTCACTGATTGTAATTAATGTACCACTCTGATGGGGGATATTGATAGTGGAGGAGGTTGTGTATGGAGAGGGCAGGAAATACATGGGAACTCTATGTAATTTTTGCTCAGTTTTGCTGCGAACCTAGAAAATAAGTATTCTTATTTATTATTTATATTTTATTTATAAAATATAAAGTCTATTAAAAAAGCAGAGACAAAAGATAGATTACCTACAAAAGAGAAATCAACTAATATCTGATTTCATAAAAACAACAGTGGAAGCCAGAGACAGTGGGATGATGTCTTCAATTGTTGAGAGAAAACAATTATCACCCTACAATTCTATATCCAATGAAAAACACTGTCCCATAATAAGGATTAAATATAGACATTTCAGTCAAACAAAACTAAAATTGTTTGCCACTAGTCAACTCTCACTAAAGGGAATTCAAAAGGATATACTTCAGGCAGAATGAAGGTGATTTGAGATAGAAAGTCTAGAGGTAAAAAGAATGAAGATCAGAAAAAGTGGTAAAAAGTGTTTTCAAAAATGGCCACACTTATTCCCCTCTTGGTCTCCACGCCCTTTTGCAATGTGATTTTGCAGATCCTTTTATCAAGAGATGGAGTTTATTTCCCCACCCTTTGAATCTGGGCTCAGCTCAATTCATGCCAAACCAATGGGATGTGGCAGAAATTATGTTGTGCCAGTTGTAAACTTCCATTCACTATTTTGGACCCCTGAACTGTCATGTTAACAAGTTCAGACTAGCTTGCTAGGATTAAAAACCACGTAGAAAAGCTGACCGAGACTATTATAGATCTGTTCAGCATCAAGTTGATCTGCCACCCGACAGCAGATTCATATGGGAGCTCAGCTGAGATCAGCTTAAATTTGCCTAGACCAGAAAAACTGCCCAGCCTACCCACAGTCTTGTGAGAAATAATACATGGTTACTATTCTAAGCCACTAAGTTTTGAGGTGATTTGTTATTCAGTTAGGAGCACCAAGAGTTAGCAATAGATAATAATGGTATAAATTGATAATGTCTTGTGGGTTAAAAAATAAGATAGAAATAAAATATACAGCAATAGATAGATAGCATATGACTAGAGTTGAAGTGTTCTAGGGTTAAAAGAAAAGATGTTTATTTTTGTCATATAATAAGAACTCCAGGGATAAGCATTTCAGAGCTGGTTCAGTTGCTTAAGGAATTTATCAAGGACCCAGACTGTCTCCATTTTTCTCTCTGTTATTCCTAGCTATGGCCATCATCCTTATGTTCACAAGATGGCTGCTGCACCTCCAGTCATTGCACCTGTGTTCCAGGCAGAAAGAGGGTGAGAATGTGATACGTCTGTCTCTTCTTTATGAGGAAAACAATATCTTTCCCAGAAGCTCTACCTGGTAGACCTCTGATTATATTTCATTGGCCAGAAATCTGCCACATGGCAATATCGAGGTGCCAGAAACCTGGGAAATTTTTAGTTAGGTGAACTGCTTTGCCAAAGAAAATGAGGATTCTGTTATAAAGTGAATGTAGCAGTGGATGTAGATTAGGCAACTAGCAGTCTCTGCTCTCTACTTAAGAGAAAACATCTTCCTTGAGGGAATAATGCAAAATGAAAAGCAAAGCAAACAATGTACTTAGCATAGAGATGGAGAAGCAGCATTGTGCAGGGGACAGGGCACTAGAGTGAGAGTCTCCTAGGCCTGGCTCAGAAGCTGACTTGCTGGGGGACTGGTCCTCATTTTCTTCCCCTTTAAATCATGATGTTGGAGTAAACGAACTATACATTTTTAAGGGCCTATAGAGACTGTGAAGGGAATTAACGTTTATGATAGATTCTGCATGTGCAAGAGCACATTTAGACCTTACAACAAATATATGAGTCAGTGTCATTATCCCAATTTACACCAGGGATATGAAATCTCAGAGAGATCAAGTAAGGTGCACAGATCCCACATCTAGTAAATGGCAGAGCCAGAATTCCAACTAGGGCCTGCAGACCTCCAAAGCCAGAGGCTTCCTTCCATTGCCCATCCATTTCCAAAAGGTGAAATAAGCACATGCATTTTTATTTACTGAGTTTTAAGGTCACACTTCCTAAACGAAATGTCTTTTAAAGCATGACCTGGTGACACTTCCCCTGGGGGTGTTTATTACATACACAGACTCCTGGACCTCCTTCAGATGAACTGGAGCAGACTCTCTAGGGCTGACACCAGGAACCTGCATTTTAAAAAGCTCCCCTAGAGCCCTCCCTGGTGGCATGGCGCAGTGGTTAAGAATCCGCCTGCCAATGCAGGGGACACGGGTTAGAGCCTTGGTCCGGGAAGATCCCACATGCCGCGGAGCAACTAAGCCCGTGCGCCACAACTACTGAGCCTACTCGCCACAGCTACTGAAGCCCGCGTGTCTAGAGCCTGTGCTCCACAACAAGAGAAGGCACAGCAGTGAGAAACCCACGCACCACAACAAAGAGTAGCCCCCGCTCCCGCAGCTAGAGGAAGCCTGCGTGCAGCAACGAAGAACCACTTCAGCCAAAAAATAAATAAATGAATAAAATTTTAAAAATAAAAAAATTAAAAGCTCCCCTAGTAATTTGGAGACATTTAAAATTGGAGAACCACGATTATAAACGTATAATGTATTGCTCCATTCTAATATAGTTTATTTATAGATCAGTGGCTCATGGAAATTTCCTCCAAATATGAGGAAAATAAAAATAGTCTGTTTCTCCTTTCTGTTCCTTAGTTTCCTAATGAACATGCTCAATTCCATGGAAGTGTGAAGAACCTGGAAGTGTATCATAGAAGATATCTGATTAATTGAGGCTCTGTAAGGCAAAGGCAAGGATTACTGTGAATGTGAACGCTGATTAGAATCACACAAAGCTGGAAGGGGATGGGCAAAGGAAATGACGTTACTAAATATTTACTATGTTCCAGACACTATTCAGACACATTATGTCATTTAACGGGTCTAAGACATGTGATTCGATCCCTTTTATTTATAAATGGGGCAGGTACTATTATATTTCCGTTTTAGAGATGAAGAACTTAATGATGAGAGAAGAACAATCACTTGTCTGAGATGAATCATTCATTCATTAACTCATTCACACAGTAAGTATCTCTTGAGGGCTTATCTTAAGCAAGATATTGAGACCAGAGCAGCAAAAAGAGCAGTCTAGAGACCTCAGGTGTCACAAGGCCCTGACCTACCCACCAGGTCTCCACTGAAGGAACCAGAACTGAGAAAGCAGATTGGGGCTGGAGCCTGGCAGAAACAGGCTCCCTGGGCTTGGACTGCCTGCTGCAGGGAGCAAGAAGAAAGCTTCCTGCTGGTGGTCTCAGGCAGCCCTAGAGAGCAGGTGGTAACCTTGGTTCCAGCAGTAGCTGCATCCCTGGTTTGGTGGTTCAGTGTATGTATACCAGACCCTTACTTGCCCAGAGGAGAGGAGCAGGTGAGGGGCCCGATGAGAGAAAGCCTAGAAGTAGAATTTGAAAGGGAATAAAGGGAGCCCCCAAATCTGAACATATCCTCTCACTAACCTTGGGAGATAGATATTATTTCCATTTTATAGATGAAGAAATGGAGGCTCAGAAAGGTTAACTGACTTTCTCAAGTAAATGTTCAAGCCAGAAGGGGAATAGTGCCTGTCTCAGATCTCAGCTCCAACACCTCCACCTTGCCCCTTTACTGCTCAGGAGGGAGGTCTTCACAGGGTTGTAAAATGCTCACCAAATAGTGCTAAAGTAATTTACAAAGCGATACTAGAGGCTGGTTCTGATTCCTGTTACTAAGGTTTTTTTTAACTCCAAGTTCAAATCGCACAGAAAATAAAATTTTCTCCCTAAAAGGTTCTGTGGAAAATGTTCTCTGTTCTATGTAACAGCCTCCTCGTCTGTGTTTGTGTCTGAAGAGAGGACTAGTCTGACAGGAAGAGTGATAAATCTGGAGCTTGTTTTGGCGTCCCGGAGGAAAGGTGGGTGGAGCGTCTCACAGTAAATTAGGAATTCAGAATGAAAACGTATCCGAGTTTATTTGGGTTTCTAGTGACACCTCAGAATTATTGTGCAGGCGTGTCAAAGGCGGCTCAAAGTAATGACTGCTCCTCCTCCGCCCTCGGGATGCTGCGTGCTAAGAAGGGGGAATGCCTCTCCTTTGGGGATGAGGGTGGGAACCTTCCCTTTCCCACCTGAATCAGGAAGGGACAAGAGGAAAGGATTGTGGTTTGGAATCCAGTCTGGCTCTGCTGAGTTCCGGAGAGGGGCGGGAGGCAGTTCGGGGGCGTGTCTGAGCTCGGGATTTGAGGTCTGAGGCCAGGATTTGGAGACTTTCTTCAGAATTTTTTTTGGGGGGTATCTAGGTTTGGGGGTGGACGCTGACAGTGGGAGGAAACAGGAGACTGGGTCGTAACTGAAAGGCACTGAGGTAGGATCTTGGGGCGGGGGGCGTTGAAAGTTGAGGCGAGGATCTGGGGAGTGGAAGTTGAAGCCTGCCTGAAGGTACTAAGGATCTGGGTGAATGTGTGGGGTATTGATGGTGCAAGGCTGTGAATGGGAATCAGGCTCAGTACCAGATCTTAGGTGAGAAGTAAAGAGGCTAG
>NW_006788521.1:1694097-1694674 GCF_000442215.2 Lipotes vexillifer | reverse complement strand
AAAAGAGCGCCGACCAGCCACAGCCTTTTCCTAAAGCGACTCACACACAGACACACCCATCGTCCCAGACACACCCAGTGCCCTCGGTGGCTGGAGGCAAGGCAGTACCGGGGCCGGCTAGACCCTGCTCCCACCGGGCCTTCTCCGAACTCCCAGCGGCTTCCACAGCTGCAGGGGTCTGTCGGGTCCCCACAGCGGGGAGTCTGAGGGCGTGGCCAGCGGCCAGGCGCCCGCGGCTCTGGATTGGCTGCCCAGAGGGCCCGTAGGCGGGGCTCTGGGTTGGGTCCCGCTCGGCTGTTCGCAGACGGCGGGGAGGCGGGGCCGGCGGGAGCCCGGCAGCCAATGGACGCGCAGCCCCGGAGCAGTTACAAAGGGCCGAAGCGAGGCCGCGGCGGCGGCGGGGGAGGTGGGGCGAGGCGAGGTTTGCTGAGGCGAGGCGGCTGCCGGGCCGGGCCCGGCCACAGGCGGTGGCGGCGGGACCATGGAGGCGGCGGCCGCTGCTCCGCGTCCCCGGCTGCTCCTCCTCGTGCTGGCGGCGGCGGCGACGCTGGTCCCGGAGGTGACGGGGGAGTGGCGG
>NW_006788521.1:1665682-1693859 GCF_000442215.2 Lipotes vexillifer | reverse complement strand
GGAGGTGGCGTCGGGCGAAGCCGTCCGGGGTCGGGGGCTCTGGGGAGCGAGTGGGCGCGGGCTGACGGCCGGAGGGTGTGAGGGTGGCCGGGACCGGCAGAGCTGGGACTGCTCCCCATTCCCCGCGGGGCGCTGTGTGGCGTTGTCCCGGGCACCGCACCCCGAACGAGTAGGTGCTCCAGGATCCGGGGTCCCGGGAGGGATTGGGGTCCGAGGAGGCTTCCAGGGCGGGGTGTGAGCTCTGAGCCTCCAGGGCCTCCCCTAGCAGTGGGAGGGGGGGGATGTGTGGCAGAGACCCCCGGGTCAGCAGGGCTGCCCTGGCCTTTGGCGCCGGCCTGACCCCGCCGAGAGGGGCCGCTTCTCCAGCCAGGGGTGGCTTTGGAAGGGGAGCTACTGTGAAGCTTTGTGTGAGGACAAGGAGGCACCAGCATGTGCGGAGTGCTTCTTCTTTCGTGCTTCTGGGGAAGTGTTGAAGGGAATCCAGTAACCAGAGGCTACAGATTGTTTTCGTAGTAGAAACTTGAACGTTTGCTCACTCTGCGGGGGTTTGGAATGTTTGAATGGAAATGACTCTGAATTGATCAAACGCTTTTATTTCCTCGAAGGAACGTCGCTAGAGATGTTCCATTTCTTGAGTGACAGTAGTTTGAATCAGTCGTCTGTGTAGCTGGTTTTCGAGGGAGTGTTTCCTGCGTTTTCCAAAATATTAAATTAGGATGGGGTATGTGGTCGTCACCTGCCTCGCGGAAGGAGAAGTGAAAAACTTTGTTAGCATCCAAGTTATAGTACTAGAAACTGAAATATAGAGCCTTAGTGTAAGCAACTAAATAAAGTGAAAGTACATTTCTGTGTCTGTAATTGAACACCAAATGTTTTTAAAACAAAAAATTCAAGACTTAGGGTGCCAATTATTATTAATAGCTATTGTCTTTTAAGAGCTTACTATGATGTAGATGCATAAAGTACACCAAAGTACATTATCTAATCCTCACAACTAAACCCTTAGGGCTATGTGGCATTTGCCCCATTTTATTTATTTATTTTTGTCTGTGTTGGGTCTTCGTTTCTGTGCGAGGGCTTTCTCTAGTTGCGGCGAGCGGGGGCCTCTCACTGTCGCGGCCTCTCTTGTTGCGGAGCGCAAGCTCCAGACGTGCAGGCTCAGTAGTTGTGGCTCACGGGCCTAGTTGCTCCGCGGCATGTGGGATCTTCCCAGACCAGGGCTCGAACCCGTGTCCGCTGTATTGGCAGGCAGATTCTCAACCACTGTGCCACCAGGGAAGCCCTGCCCCATTTTATAGATGAGAAAACTGAGGTGTGGAGAGGCTAAGCACTCAATTATTAAGAGCTGGAGTTAGTACACTGAGGGTTCAGTGTTTCTAAAACCTATACACCTTAATATATACACCTCACTGTCTGGCATAGCCCATTTTTCTTTTTTAGTTCTCTAATAGTGATCTTTATTATTCACTTTTAGATTTTTGTCCTCGCAATTAGAAAAACAGGTTGGCTTCTTTCTGACTCCTAGTACATTCTTTTTTTCTGGCCGTGCCACGCAGTGGTATCTGTGGCACCTAAATTCCCCAACAAGGGATGGAACCCGTGCCCCCTGCAGTGGAAGTGCCGAACCCTAACCACTCCTAGTACATTCTTGGAGTCCCTTCACACTGGGCCTACATTAGAGGAAACAATGGATGACATTGGCCTGAGAAGGGGGACAAGATAAATGTGTGGACAGGTGGGAGAATCAATATAGTTATGCATCAAGCATAAGTAACATTTCCACACCACTATTAACTCAAGTAGCGTAGTTCACTCTTTTCCACCTAGCTTAGCACACAAAGTGTTCGTGTATTCAAGCATCAGTATTGGACTTAATAGATGTACAGAGGATTGCTCAGTCCATGCCCTGGAGGAGCTTACAGACTACCCTGGCACGCCTACAATACAAAGCCGATCCAGGAGCTATTATTTTGCTTAAGTCTAACTGGTGTGTCTGTTCTCCTTGATTATGTTGATGTTTCCATTCATCCTTTCATATATTCTGAAGAAGCGCAAATGCTTTTTAAAATTTATAATTTGACTTCCTTTTTAAGAGTTTGCAGTTGTTCCTTATTGTCTCGGTATGAGTTTTGTATTTCTCTGCCCAGCTTCTGCTCTCTCCAACATAGATTTCTCTAGGGAAATTGGTTCCTTGTCCGTGGTACACAGTTTAGTACCACTATGTCTACATATATATCCTGTGTGAGAATGCTTCCTTTCTGCCATTTCGTGACTTTTTCTTTCAAAACATGCCTAAAACCCAACTCTTATTTACATTAATGCCTCTTGAATGTTTTGTCCTTTCTTCATATGCAGCCATCAGTTTAGTCCTGCCTGTTATCCCTCACATCCATTTGGTTTCCAGAGTTTCTCCCACCTAGGCTTTTTTATAGGCTGCTGCCAAGCTAATCTTCCTCAGCCATCCACACAAAGGGTTTAAGAGATTTCCCATTTGTATTCAGTGCTTAGAGCAGTACTTGAGGCTTATGATTAGGGCCATCTTTGTGTATCCAACCAGAAATCTCACATCCCACTACTGCAAACCCTCGATTCCAGCGTTTTCTATTTTTCCACCCACTCCTGACTTTTCAGCCTTTTCACTACATATTTAATTTTGCCCCTTTTGGGAGTGTGAGGAGAGAAGTTCTCAGTCCTGACTTCCTATACTGCTTTAGTTTGTGAACTCTTTATTTCCCTGAACTGTATAGAACTTACACTTGGTGTTTATTTCTACCATGTTGCACTGTTACTTAAAAATACTCTCGAACATGTTATAAGTATTTCTTTTATGGTCTCAGAACCTCGCACTATGTTTTATATTCTGTTCCACTTAAATGCTTGTTGTTTAAATTAATTCTGTTTGACTTGAGTATTCCTTTAGTGTTTATACTGTTATATGTAAGTACAGTTTATACAGAATTAATTGAGAATTCTGTGTACAATCAGGAAAAGTCATGTGATGTGGTAAAAGAAGCAGTTGGTTATTAGATTTGGTTATTAGCCCCAACTTCTAGATATGCAGAAAATGGGGATGATACCTACTTTGTCTAGTTTATGAGATTGTGAAGATCAAATGAGAAAATTGTATTGGCATTTGAGGTTGCTATTTTGTATTGTTATTAATAGGAGGGCTGATGTTCAACCAGCAATTCCCACTGGGCCACGTGTGTTTTGATTGGTTAGACATTCTTTCTGATTGGTTGGTACCACTGGGGTGCTAGTTGTTAATACTTTTAATATCACCCCTGCAGAGAGGCATCGGTATTCGAAGAGGGAAGTGAGTATTCTAGACTGAAGTGACTGGGGGAGGCTTCCTGGACACTTTAGGACTTAAACTGACTTTGAAGGGTGGCTAGAATTCAGTTGGGCAGAGAGGGGGATTTGATGAGTGTTAAGCTCTCTCTTTGTAAGCTGTGTCCCCCAGCTCCCCTAGGGTAGGAAGCAAAGCTTCTATTGTCTGGCTGGCAAGTTACTCTTTATAGAGTTAATTTCCTTATTCTGACATGTGGGGTTTAGATATATTAACCACTGTTATTTTTTCCCAAATTCTAAAAATTCTCTAATATGTGACTGGAAACAGAAAGGTAATCTGAGTGGGATGAGTAAGGGAGAGTAATATAATGGGATGCCCACCAGTGCTAGGCATTCAAATGTTGAAAGTCATAAGTCATTGAGTTTACAGATGGAAAAGCATAACTCTAGAGCTTAGGTGAATTTCTCAGGGTTGGGCAGAACCAGGACAGGAACTTTGATTTTTCTGATTCTAGATCTTGTGTCCTATATGGCAGTTTAAAATGTGAAGGATTTGGAGGGGGGAGGAACAGAGTTAATGGAGTGGCTTACCTAAGTGAAGTTACCTTGAATTTCACAGAGCTTAAGAAAAGTGAGTTCTGAAAGTGGGAGGGAGGGGGAATAATTATAGGTTATAAAGTCCTCAAGAGAAGGTCAGTACCTTTTTTATACTGCTGAAAAAAGGGCCTGGTGTAGTGCTTTTTTTTTTTTTTTTTGCGGTACACGGGCCTCTCACTGTTGTGGCCTCTCCCGTTGGCGGAGCACAGGCTCCGGACGCACAGGCTCAGCGGCCATGGCTCACGGGCCCAGCCGCTCTGCGGCATGTGGGATCCTCCTGGACTGGGGCCCGAACCCACGTCCCCTGCATCGGCAGGCGGACTCTCAACCACTGCAGGGAAGCCCATGTAGTGCTTATTGATTGAGAAAAGTAGGCTTATAGTAGTTTGGAAGAAATTTTGGTTTAATTGAAGTGGGATGTAATTGAAAGGCCTTGTAGCACATGGTTAGGTTTAGAATTTTAGATGATCTACTTTGTTGTTGAAATTAAATGGGGAGGAACTTCCCTGGTGGCACAGGGGTTAAGAATCCACCTGCCAATGCAGGGGACACAGGTTCGAGCCCTGGTCCGGGAGGATCCCACCTGCCATGGAGCACCTAAGCCCATGCACCACAACTACTGAGCCTGTGCTCTAGAGCCCATGAGCCACAACTACTGAAGCCCATGCTCCTCAACAAGAGAAGCCACCTCAATGAGAAGCCCTTGCACCACAACGAAGAGTAGACCCTGCTCACAGCAACTAGAGAAAGCCCTTGCACAGCAACGAAGACCCAATGCAGCCAAAAATAAATAAATGAATAAATAAATTAATTAAAAAAAAGAAATTAAATGGGGAACGGACATGTTCAAAATAATGAAGAAGGAGATAAATCTTGTTCCTGTGGGGAAGGATGCTCCTGTGAAGACTTTTGTTGACAGCTTCTCCTAGGCCTAATTGAAACAGTTTCCTGAACTCAGTGCTGTTCTTTAGTACAGTTGTATTGTATCAGATATGTTCATGTCTAATGACGTGGGTTTTGAAAATGCCAGTATCCTATGGATGGCCCTTTTGATATGAGAACATGTCTTTTCAAACCACAGAGTCCCCTGCACATGTCAAAAAACCTCATGCCTTTTGCTGTTCTTTCTTGGTCATGGCTTGCATAATGCAACTTTTTCTGAACAAATGGATGCTGGTTTGATACCATGTGATTGAGTCACATCTTCACTTCCTGGTTCTGGAATTGACAGCAGATGCTGGCATGTTTCTCAGGAATTTTCATGTCTTGTTACATAGAACTGGCTGAAGAAAACTTTTGGAATCTTCTCAAAATTTATAGTCTGTCTTGACCCAGCCTAACTGCAATACTTAGGATAATATTTAATGCATTACTTAATGTAATTTTCTCAATATCAAATCTAAGCAGTTTCCATACACATTAAGATTTGCTGCTATGCTGAATTAGATCCAGGTTTAGCTGTACAGTTTTAGTCTAAAACTGCAAGTAAGTTTCTTATGGTTACCCTTTTTACATGTGAGCTTAATGATTGATTGACTTGTAGGCTTTTTGCCTTAGACACTTTATCAAACACTAGTGGAGTAAGTCTGATTGGTTTTATGGGTCCAATTTTATAGATCAAATCTGGCCTTTTGTAAAGCTGCTCCCTCATTTTGGCAATCTGAGAGCAATATACATTATACAGAATGACTTATAACAAAAATATTATGACTTGCAGGATATACACACAGGTTGCTTTGACATTTCTGTGAAGGTTCAGTGGTCCTTGCATCATTTTATCAATCTGAAAGGAATATATTTTAAGAATGTGCTAGGAATTCTACCTGCCTTGTCTCATTTAATTCGCATAACCAGCCTTGGATGATAGTTGTGTAATAGTACAAAGGCTTCTTACTTTTGTACCAGTTAATTTCCAAAAGACTCTTTTTAAGTCCGTTTGTTCCCAGGTCCAGTGACCAGTGCCTAGGAGACAACTGTAGATTTTGATAACATTGGTTTTAACCCAGGATTCTTTTCAGCTCTCTTAAACATTATCTAAAGATGTTAATATTTTGTCATTCATATATATATATATTTTTTGCGGTACGCGGGCCTCTCACTGTTGTGGCCTCTCCCGTTGTGGAGCACAGGCTCCGGACATGCAGGCCCAGCGTCCATGGCTCACGGGCCTAGCTGCTCCGCAGCATGTGGGATCTTCCCGGACCGGGTCACGAACCCGTTTCCCCTGCATCTGCAGGCGGACTCTCAACCACTGCGCCACCAGGGAAGCCCTGTCATTCAGATTTTAATCATAAATACATTTGTAAAAGGAAGACACTGCTTCAGATGGAACAGATAGTGACTAACAGTAGTCCAACCACTGAGACTCAAATGGTTGTGCATTACCATTAACTCCATCAGCCTGGGTAGGCAGAGTTGTCAGGATTTTGCTCAGATTGGAACTTAGTTTGTTCCTATGAAAGTTTGTAAATAGAAGAGCTTCTGTGTTTCCATTTTACAGACCAGGAAACTGAGGTCATGATGTTAATGAATGATGGAGCCTGTGTTTAACCTTTGCAGAGTGTGTACTCTTTCCTCTACATCATGCTGCTTTCATACACAGTAAATATCTTATAATGGTCATTTTGTCAGGAAGGTTTTCTTCCTTCCTTCCTCCCTCCCTCCCTTCTTTCCTTCCTTCCTTCCTTCTTTCCTTCACCATGAGAATATGCTTCAGCTTGTCTTTATTACAGTTTGCATCTTTGCAACTGCAGCTTACTCAGATGCTTGCAGTCTTTCTTTGACGTTATATTTTTAGGTAATTTGAATCTCTCCAATGATTCTAATGATGGTTGATCCCTCACTATTTGTGTTGATTTATTTATATTCATAGCACACTCTTTGCTTCTCAAATTAACATAGGCACAGACCTGAAAATTTGAATCAGAGAAGAGAAAAAAGCTATCATTGTCCAACGTTAACATTTTGGCTTATTCTATCCCCTTTGCATTTTTTTGTATAATATAATCATTCTTTAATCATTCTGTCTCAATAGTTTATCAAAGCTAATAAATATGTTTTTAAGATGGCAGAGCTTTGGCTTGTAGAAGAAATAGCTCATTTAATCTTAGCAAATATTTAGTAATGGTCACCTTAGTGGGAGGTATAGAAAAAGACGCACACTTGCTTTCAAGGAGTATGATGCTGGGGAAATATGAATACAGATTCAGTAATAGCAACCACAGGGATTGCTCTCTAGAGGTGATAGGACTTGATCTTGTGCCTTGCAGAATAGGTAGGATTTAGAGAAGATGAGGGGCAGAGGGAAAGTACTCCTAGGTAGGGGAGGATGATGTGAGTGAAGAAGGAGCATGCTAAGTTTAAAAATTTTAAGGGGAGGAATGGAAGTTCATGATTTAAAGGGTGGGCTCAGAGAATTATGAGCCTTGAAAATCAGGAAAAAGAATGTTTAACTGCGCCACAGAGGAAATGGAGCAGGGTGGCTACCTAGGAATTTTTGGAGTAGGTTTGATGGCCTTGGGAATGGAGTGAATGGGTGGCTTTGTGACATTTTAAAGAAATAGGAGGAGCTGGTAGTCGTGCCTTTGCATGGCTGTTGCCTTGCCTGCAGGCTCTTGGCTTCCTCCCTCACCTCTTCTATGTCTTTGCTCACATGTCACCTTTTTCTCAAAGGCTTACCCTGACCACCCTTTTGTAATTGTCATTACCTTGCTTTGCTTTTTCTTAATTTTTTTTTTTTTTGGTATGCGGGCCTCTCACTGTTGTGGCCTCTCCCATTGCAGAGCACAGGCTCCAGACTCACAGGCTCAGCGGCCATGGCTCACGGGCCCAGCTGCTCTGAGGCACGTGGGATCTTCCCGGACCGGGGCACAAACCCATGTCCCCTGCATCGGCAGGCGGACACTCAACCACTGCGCCACCAGGGAAGCCCTGCTTTTTCTTTTTTTTAACATTACCTTATGAAATACTGTATTTACTTATCATATTTACTTATTTACTATGTTTATTGTTTCTCTCTAACTACTAGGATATAAGCTTCATGAAAGTGTATATCTTTGTTTTGTTAATCAGTGTATCGAGTGCAAAGAAAGTGCGTGGTGCATCGTAGGCACTCAGTAAATATTTGTTCAATGGCAGTGGCTCTTAACTGTAAAAAGGTGGAGTACAAAAGTTAAGAAGGACTCCATGAAATAAAAAAAGAATGACTCCAGGATTTTTATACCTAGATAATGCCTTTAACTAGTAAGGAATTTGGTGAGAGAAAGATTGAAGGGAATTGAATTCTGATTTGAGCATGTTGAGTTTGAGGTGAAAGTAGGATAGGCAAATGAAGTGTTTCAGTAGGCAGCAACAGTATAAGACTGGAACATGGTTGGAATGGGAGAGGACCTTAGGCAGAGAAATGATTATCAGCATTTCCTTCCACCCCATTCTTTTGGATTCTCATGCCCCCCAAACCACCTTAAGTGGAGTATTTATTTTGATCCTGAATTCCTAGCTTAGATGTGGAGCCTTGCTCAGTTCACTGTTAGATTCTTCACTCCCGGTTGCAGGTCCATGTTTTGTTGCCCACCCCCACCCCACCCCCAAGCCAAAGAATTATCTATTCAGAATCATTTGTGAACTTCTGGTTCTACTGAAATTGGCCTTTAGGCTATGCTGCTGTCTCTGCAGTAATATGACTGACTTCCTGGGAATCTGCTCTGGTTCCTGGCTGAGGTACAAGAGAGGGAGTTTCTTGTTTGAGGCCTGCATTTACTCCACTGGCTTCACGTCACGGTTGTGACGTTAATAGGTGTTACCTTTACTGTCTCTTGGAGCTTCCTGATGGCAATATTATTAAACGCTTTTCACGCTACTGTTTTTCTCTGTGAACCAAACACTGGTGCACTTGGACATATCTCTAGACCATCTTTATTTTTCTCTTTGGATTGATCTAACTTATTTGTTTTCCTTCCAGTTTTGAAGACATTTAAATCATGTGACTTGGCCAGAAATGTAATAAAATTTTTATGGGAACAGGTATAAGAGCCCCCACATATTTGTCTGGCATTAGATTCTAATCGGTGTGTCTCTCTGGGGCTCACTTTTCGCAGGAGTCCTAACTTAAATGATGATTGTGAAGATAATATGTATCAATAGTAGTGTTTATAGAGGACCTGGCACATAGCCTGATACTGATAAATATTCAATAAATGAGAGATACATTTAAATAAGTGAAGGAATGCCTTTTGGAAGAGGAAATACATGTCTGTGTAATGAAGAACTATGATTAATTGGTAGACTGAGAGGCAGATTTCACTCAATGTAAGAAAGGACTTTCTATCAATGGGAGCTGTCATGAAGTGGAACATTATAAGGTGTTATGATATGTTCCCTGTCACTGGAAATATTCAGGCAGAGGTGGGAGGCAGAGATAACTTTCTGTCCAAGAAGTTGTAGAACACATTTCTTGCATTAGGTGAGAGAATGGAATTGATTATCTCCAAGCTCTTCTTCTATCCCAGAATTCTGTACTTAGAGGTGTAGTCCAGGCTTCCTTGCTCATTGTTTTTAGCCAGCATACAGGCTCTCAACTTCCCTAGCATTCACGGCTTCAAAATGAGCACTGTTTTATAACTTTATCTTATTGTGTGGGAAAAATTTATTCAGTGCTTGGCTTGTCCTCTGGCCGTTTTCTATAAAAGAATTTAGGACGCTTGAAATAAAAATATATGCAGTAAGACCAAAACTAGTGATCAGAAGGATAAGAACCAATAAGTAAAAGAGGAAAAGAAAGAGAAAAATTAGCTATAACTTTTACCTGAGGAAAGCTTTAGTAGTTGAGCACAATAATTAGCTTTGAGTTTTCCAGGATTGAGGGCAATAAGGGAACCCTGAGAGTTTGCATAGATCTCATTGTCTGTTGTTGAGAACACATGAGGAGGCTGCCACCTTCCCTAATAAAGTGGAGCCCCCAAACACGAAGACTGCAATGCAGGGAGAATCTCCAAGTGTTAAAAGAGTTCCAGGACCTGACAGCCCTGATTCTTGTTCTCAGCCTTCCTCTTTAATATGTTTGAGGATTCAGTTTAGTGCTGCTGCTACCATTTTTATTCTCTACTCTAAGGGCACACTAGTTTTACCTTAATGCCAGTGGAACAGCTGATATAAGGCTGGAATGTTTAAATCAAGCTATCCTAAAAGCTATGGATAGAAAGCAACATAAAACTATTCATTCTGGTTTACAAAGACTCTGTCTTCAGGTCCTTATCTTTTGGCCTGTCTCCATTTGGCAGATAGTGAGTACTGCCACCAAGTGAACTGAGCCAGACATCTACCTCTTTTCCCACAGGCCCAACTCAGCAAGGTCCAGAGTGTGTCTTTGCTTGGATTTCCTGTTTAAAGAACTGCCTCCTTTCTGGGTGATGAATTATGGGAATGATGACTTCCTTTAGGAGAGACTGCACTTACCTAGAGAGCGTGGCCCTATATATGTTGGTTGTATAGTAACCCAATATTCATATGAAAGATACCCACGTATGTTACCATAAAGGACATTCTTTGGTTAGAGACATGATTATTTCACTGGGGAAAACAAGTTTCTCCCTGCTCTTGAGCAGAATCTATTAATCCCTCCCTCTCTCCCCTCTCTCTCTCTCCCTCCCTCCTCTCTCTCTCTCCTCTCTCTCCTCTCTCTCTTCTCTGTCTCTGTCTCTGTCTCTGTCTCTCTCTGTCTCTCTCTCTGTCTCACACACACACACACACACACACACACACACAATATGTGTATGGGGCTTTTTTTTTTTCTTGATGTATTCATTCCCAAAGCAAACTATAATGTGCTCTAATTGAGTCTCTTTGTTTAGCACATGGCTATTGATTTGAGTACTTTCTCCAACTGAAAAACTGACATTTTAATTTTGTTATTCAGTGTACAACAGATTTGAATAAAAACACCAAGATTGTGTATTGTAGATTTCCTTCAACAGTAATTATATGTAATTATTTTACCAAAATAAACAAGTTAAAGTAGTTTTAGCTATTTTATCTCATTTCACATTTGGGGAAAAAATTACAGACCAGGGATAGAGTTTGCTCTTGTTTCTCAATGAGGAAAGCTAATTTCTGATTGCTAGTTCCAGCTGGTTCCACCAGAGAAGTGTATAGTTGATGCTAGTAAAGAGCACTGAGCATGTGGAGAGGAAGCGCAACTGGAAATAGGTCAGGCTGGCCACATGCTGCTAAAACAGGTGACAGTTTTCATGAGTGTGGTATCTCAGAAATTTTAAGGAACCTGTGAAGATTAAATGAGTTTATGCTCCTAAACTTGGAGCATACTTCCTGGCACATAGAAAACATGAAGTAAATGATTGTTATTAAGAAAATTGTTTTTTATAGAATCATAGAAATTTTAGACTAGAAAGGACCATGAGGCCGTGATTATCATTTTGTCTAACTTTATAAGTTAGGAAACTGGAGCTCAGACACTACGTGGTATTTCAGGATAAGCAGGATAATTTCAGGATAATAATTCAGCTAATGACTGAACAGGAATCCACTCCCTCCTCACAATTTTATTTAGCATCCCTTTTCTGACTCAAGCCTCCATTAGGGAGAATGATTTTTTTAAAATCGCCTAACTTTGTGGAAGATTTCTTTAAATACTATCAAATCAGACCCTAACAGATGGATGCATAGATGGATACATAATGATAAAATCAATATAGCAAAATAGTAGCAGTTATGGAATTTAAATGGTGGTTATAGAGGTGTTCACATTTCTGTCAATTTTTCTGAATGTTTGAAAACGTTCATAATATAATGTTGGTGGGGGACTAAAAAAAATCTATACCATCTCCTCACCCCAGATATGTTTCTATTACTGATTTCTCTGAACACAGACCAACCAGCGGTACTTGCTACAGCCAAAGGAAATAAAACAGCTGGGGGTCCAGAGCCCTCTGGCATGCACATTCTAGGCCCTTTCCTTGGCAGTCTCCAGGGATTGAGAACCACAGGTCTGTTTCAAGTTTTTCTGTCCTTTTCTTTCTTTTCTCTATCCTTTTTTTTAAATTACAAGTGATAGTTGTGCATTGCAGATTTGAAATTCCCTACTCACCAACAAACAAGCCAATTAACACAATTAGCACTATAGGTGACTTTCCTATGAACAAAGGCTCTATTTTTTTTCTTTCTATTGTTTTGCTTTCTCCCTTTCCATGGTAAATTTTACTTTTGTTCTTTTCCTTCTTATTTTTAATGCCTTTATAATCTTGAGTATTTCTGTTCTTATATAATCTTTCTCCCCAAGATCACAATTGTTTCTTCCACCTTATCCTTTAAAAACAAAACAAAAACAAAAACATGGCCACATAAATATTCTTTTAGCTGGGCCTTTCCGCCCTTTCTCATATATCACTTAAGTTTTGTCAGATCCAGCCTACCCTTGCCTTATGATGGGAGAAGGCAAAGGAGGGAGTTTCAATAAATTGGGTTTTAGGACTCAGGCAGAAACCTTAGGGGATACTCTTCAAGGGTCTGCAGACTCAGAATTAGCTGTGCATTGCAAACAGATGGTATGCCCTAAGGAAATAGTTTCTCTAAGCAATTGGGTCCTTGCATCTAATTTAGCTTAGAGATCCTGGAACAGGGAAAAAAAGTCTCACGAAGCAAATGAGTATAATCACCTATGAACCATTATAAACCATAGCTAGGGCCTAATAACTATTAACTTATGTATAGACATCATAACTCTGTGCCGCCATATACACATGCTGCATAATTCTGTACAACATAATTCTGTGCTGTATCTTCTATTCTCCAAAGGATAAGTAACATCAAGCCTTAGCAGACTCTAACCAAGCCCCTGCTAGAGGCCTTCTTCAGTAACCAAAATGGTACTAGTAATTTGAAAGCTGAATACCTAATGCTAAGTCTTGGGACGTCTAGATTTTGAGGTCTGAAAACTTTTAGGTTGATTACAGTACATCCCCAAGCTCCAGTTTTTATATACAAATAGTTTAGTCTTAAAAGGGTAAGTGCTCCTCAAAGGAGTTCAGACAACTAGCTGCTTGCATCCTCATGCCCCAAGGGAGGCCATGGATTCAAAGGTTAGAAATATTGTAACAATATAACTATTATAAAAGCCTCTCATTTTGAGTGAGCTTTTCTGTCCTTGCTTGGTTTAGTTCAGGTTTCTCTAGGAGACTGTAACTAGAATTGAACTGCTTTCTTTGACATTTTATTTGACAAGGGAGATGACCATTTCAGACTAGGGAAGGCAAGAAGGTTATAGCCTGTGTAAGTTGTGGTTCACCAAGTCTCAGATTTCTAACAGTATCTATCATCTTCCTTTTGGCTAAATTCTGTTATTTTTTCCTTTGTTTTGCAAAGGGGTGGGAATGACATAAAGCTATATACCAAGAGACTCAAGAGTAGAAAATGTGATTGCTTCTGTGGAGCGGGAAATAGGAAGGGTTGATTGTTCAGGAGTTGTTACCTTTTTTTTTTTTTTTTTGGTAACAGTTTTGTAGAACTATTTGACACCTTAAACTCTATACATATACAACTTTGATCAAAATAAATCTAAGTTAAAAAAATTAATGGTAAATATATGGCAGTTATAAATCCATGAGTGCTTAGTAAATATGAAGGATTGAATTCCGCTTTTGAAAAGACAAATTCTTAGATAGGATTAATACAGACACAGAGGCCTGCAATCTAACAAAGTTTTTCAAGAGACACTTAAAGTGACATCAAAGGTTGAAAGAGTGGAATAGAAAAAGGCAAATTTGACCCCCAAAAAAGTAGGTATGATAAGATTAGTACCTGACAAAGTAAAATTCAAACTACAATAGCATTAAAGGGAAGAAAAAGATGTATTAATATTTTATTTTGATAAGAGGTACCATCTCTTAAGACATGTCATTAATCTTTATGCAACTAATAAAATATTGTCAAAATATGTAAGGCCAGCGTTGTTAAAAATACAAGAAGACATTGATAATTTCACTGTTTGTAGATTAAGAAAGCAGTGCTTGAATAACATAATAATAAATAATGTATTCCAATTTCATAATCATGAATAATATTTTTGCAAAATAATTCTGCAACTTTCCAGGAAATTGATGATTTAGAAGTCTATAAAGAAAGGTCAGATTAAAATTAACAACAACCAAAAAAAAAAAACCAAAATAAAAAATGTATCTACTTGGAAATGTAAGATTATTCTTCTAAATAATCCTCAGGTTAAAGAAGTTACAATTGTAAATTACAAGCCATTTAGAAATGAACAAGAGCATATCAAACCTAGTGGGAGTTTTGCTGAAGGAGTACCCAAAGGAAAATCTGAAAGTAAGAAGATTCAAAATCAAGCTATAGAGCAAGTAAATACAAAGAAAATAAGGATTTAGAAAAAAATTAAGAAAAACAGATATGATGCATAGAACCCCAAATCAGTTCTTTGTAAACACATTATTAAAATAGACAAATATTTGGTAAATCTAAAACAGAAAGACATGAATAGGAAAATGACAAAGGAGAATGGTGTCTTTTTGTTGAACTGTAATGTATTTTAATGTCCAATTTCAGTTTTTTTCTCTTTAAGGTTAGTGCTTTTTGAATGCTATTTGATTAATATTTCCAGATTCAATGTCTTGACAATGTTTTTCTGTGTTTTCATCTAAAAGGCTTCTTGTTTTACCTTTCACTTTGAGATGCACAGTCCATTTGGAGTTGATTTTTGATTATGGTACGAGATTTTTTTCTTTTTCATTTTAAAAATATGTATGCCCAGTTGACCCAGTACTATTTGTTGGTAACGCCTTCCTTTTCCTAGTACACTGTGTTGTCACGTGTACTATAAATCAAGTAGTTGTATATGTGAGAGTCTGTTTCTGGAATCTCTATTCTGTTTCATTGGTCTATTTGCCATTGTGCCAGTACCACACTGTTTTAGTATTATAATGTTATAATGGGTCTTGATATCTAGTAGTTAGGTTTTCCAAAAGCATTGTTTTTGAAGATTGCTTTGGCTGTTCTTGGGATGTTTTTCCACATAAATTTTAGAATCACCTTGTCAGTTCACACACACACACACACACACACACACACACACACACACACATACACATACAATCCCAACCTGTAGGATTTTGATTTGATTTTGTTGAATGTACAGATCACTTTGCAGAATATTGACATTTTTACAGTATTGAACCATCCAGTGAGGAGGCTGGCATGTTTCTCCATTTATAGATAAATACATTTTATTTTATATTTTTCATAATGTCTATCAAGTATCGTTTTGAAGCTTTCACTGTAAAGGTCTTACATGTTGTTTGTTAGATTTATTCCTAGATATTTGATTTGGGGGGATGCTTTTGTGAATGATAATATTTTATAATTTGTGCTTTCTGTTTGTTGCTGGTTTAAGAAAAGGCGATAACTTCTTTGTATAGTGACTTTGCTTTATCTTGAATAGGTGTTGAATTTTATCCATATTTTTGTTTATATGATCTATTCACATTTTCCTAAACTGCCTAAATAACTCTCTTATTCCTGAGTCTACATACAATATCTTTGTATATCACCGCCCTTGAATGACCTCCTTTCCTTTTTTAGCCTTCCATAAGCCTCAGTTGAGATGTCATCTTTGAGATAAGTCTCCCATTTCTGTGCTGCCTCTGCACTTTGTCCATATTACCCTTTATCAGTTGCATGTTTGTTCTCCACATTACATTGTGAGCTCCTTGAGAGTAGGAGTCTCATCCTAATCATCTGTCTTCCTAGAGGTGTGTTCTTTCTTCCTTCACAGATGACAACATAGTGTTCTTTTCTGGTAAAAGGTGTTCAGGCCTTATTCTCTCCTTCTAAAATTACTAACTACACAGGCCTTCGCCTCGTATCTTCAACTATGGCTCTAGTAGGTCTTTTGCTGTTTTGCTGGCTGAGGTGTAACTCTCCTCTGCCCTTAATTCAAAGGCAGCTGGTGGGTGGTTACCACTTCCTTCTCTTACCACAGTTTTGTTTCATATCTCATTCCCCTATTCCAGAATGATATGCTACATTTAGGTTCATCACCATATCTTGGTATGTATGCAACCAACTCACAGTGTCTCCTACAGCCACTCTTGCTTTCCAGAGGGAAAGGGTTGAACTCTTTGTCTTGTTCTACTTGGGGGAGATCACGCTAGATTATCTAATAATCCTTTTTTTCTTTTTGTGCTTTTAGAATAAATCTAGATTACATTGGTATAACTCTTAGGGCACTCCTGTTTACTCATCTATAAAATAAAGGGTTAGGATCAGGTAATTATCAGTTGCCTTCCAGCGTGAACATTTTATGGTGAATGAATTATGATTCTTTATCATTTGGGGGTATTACATATAAATGTGTATACTGGATGTGTCCCAACACTTTGTTAATTTGGGTTGGAACTGAGAACGTACTTCCCTGTAGGTATCTCTCACATGCTACAAGAGTGAAGTTCTTGGGTTAACCCTGTTCAAGCAGTCACATTGCTGAAAAACTCTGTATGGATATTTGTGAATGGAGAGAGAAACAGCTACCATGAATGCTTGCACAGTGCTGTATGTGCGCATGTTTACATTATATTGTGTCAGTGTTGCCTCCTAGAGCTGTATAAAGGTTTATTTTGATTCTCTGTCCAGCATCTAGAACAGGAACTGGCACATTGTAGGTGTTAAAAATACTTGTTGAATGAGTGCATAAATGAATTTTTGAGCATTTTATTATGTGCTAGGCACTGTTACTAAATCTTCTGTTATCTCATTTAACCTTCAAACCTTCTGAGATTGCTATTGTTATACATTTAGGAAACAGGCTCCAAAAGTTAAGCAACTTCCTCAGAATTACTTAGAGGCTGATTGGCAGAGATAGGATTCGAACTTGTTTGTTTGTTTGTTTTTTTGGTCTCTGAATTTCATGAAAGAATGAAATGAATTACTGTTCTCTTGTAATATCCACTAGTCAACATAGCATCCAGTGAGAAACTGTATAAGTGTGTTTAGATTGGGGAAAATAAGAAATTCATTTATTTATTTTTTAGCACTCACCATCATAAATAAAAGTTTGTCCATTTTTTTCATGGGCTAGGGTGAGGCAGAGTGCACCCATCTGCTCTGTATATTAACATACCCCCTCAACTCATTGCAGTGGAACAAAAACAAGAAGATCACCTGATAGGAATGGAATTATAATCACTTTGTATACAGCTTTAATAGTAAGATCATTCCTTTGTCCTTAAACATACTTCTATAAAGTATCAGCTTTAATGGCTATATAGTGTATAACTTACAATTGTATCATAATTTATTCTGTCATTGCCCTGTTGTCACTCATATAGGTTGTTTTCAACCATAAAATGCTGTAACAAACATCTGTGTGCTTATATCTTTGCTATCATCTATTGTTTCCTTAGACTAAATTTTAGGAAGTAGAATTAATGAATTAAAAGATATAGACTTTTTGTGTGTGTGTGCGGTACGCGGGCCTCTCACTGTTGTGGCCTCTCCCATTGCAGAGCACAGGCTCCGGACGTGCAGGCTCAGCGGCTGTGGCTCATGGGCCCAGCCGCTCCGTGGCATGTGGGATCTTCCCAGACTGGGGCACGATCCCGTGTCCCCTGCATCGGCAGGCGGACTCTCAACCACTGCGCCACCAGGGAAGCCCGATATAGACTTTTTAAAGGTTCTTACTATATCTTTGCAAATTATTTTCCAGAAAGAACAGTTTGAAATTGACACTCCTTAGGGTTAAATATCCTGAGTTGGAGTTTTGAAGACAAGATAGGGAAGAGGGATGGAGCACAGAGGGGCATATTAAACATTTTTTATAACTTTGAAGAGATATAATACAGTCACATTTTTCAAAATTCAAAAAGTGCAAATGGGTTTATAGTGAAAAGTCTCCTTCCACTCCTGTCTTCTGGGTACCCAGTTCCCTTCCTTGGAAGTCAGTGTTACCTGTTTCTTTTATATCCTTCCAGGGAGATACTTTGTAATATTTGCAAGCCAATATATGTATGCATTTTCCTCCCTCCCTCCATTCCTTCTTCCTTCCTTCCTTTTTCTAGCACAAATGTTACTATCTCTGTGATGACCTCGATGGGTGGGATGGGGTTGTGTGGGAGGGAGGTCCAAGAGGGAGGGAATTAATGTATACATATAGCTGATTCACTTCACTGTACAGCAGAAACGAACACAACATTGTAAAGCAATTATACTCCAATTAAAAAAAATAAAATTTATATTAAAAAGCAAATACAGTGTAGTGCACTATGTGGATTTTCACTTAATATGTCTTCAGGTCGGTCTACATTAGTACATAGCAAACATCGTATTTTTGTGTGTGTGTGGCTATATGATCTTCCATTTCATAGTGGTACCATTATTTTACCAGTTCTATTGATAGATGCATAGGAAAGATTACAGTCTAGTATAACTGATTAGGAAATTAATAACCTATTATGTAAGTATATGTAAGCCACTTTACACATGTACAAATTTATCTATAAGCTATTTTCCTTCTGGGTCAGAGGGTATGTTCATTTGTAATTTTGAAAGTGTTGGGTTGTCCTCCATTTATATGATGAGAGAAGTTATTCTGGGCAATGGGATATTTTACATCAAATGGACTTGAGAGGCACCTACATGGGAATTTTGGACAGTTGAAAGGAGAGCACTGAGAATTGGGGAAAGGATTTCAAAAATGAAGGTAGTAAGGGGTAAAAGAGAAAATTTCCTTGCTTGGTCATTTTATTGAGGACCCTGCTAGTAGCAACCAGTCACATACTAAAGAGATATTCCTTGGATGTTTTTTTAAGAAACACATACTGGATCTCTCCTGTGTGCCAGGATCTAGGGATGCGGAGATGCTTAAAGCATTAAACTAGTTCCTGACCTGAAGCAGTTCATAGTTTAATGGAGGAAAAAGAATAAACTATTATAAAATGAGGTGCACTGCTATAGTTATTGCACCTTGAAGATGTTAAGTTGAACTAGGTCAAAAAATGAAAACATGGATATTTAATATTTGATGTAACTTGTAAAATAATAGAATCTTACTATTTAAGGGATTGTTGAGTTTTGGACTAACTTTTCATTTATTACAGAAGATCCCTACTTCATGAACTCTGGCTATTGGTCATTAAGCCTCTGCTTAAATATCTCTAATGACAGGGAAGTCATAACCTTCTGAGCAGCCAATTCCATTGTAGGGAGGAGCTGTAGTTAGGAAATGATTCTTTATGAAACAAAATTTACCACATCCTGACCTCATGATTTGATTTAGTATTGGAGTAAGATAAATTGACTCAGTTGCTACATCTATAAAATGAGATTGTCTTCACAGCGATGGTATCTTTCAGATCAAACTTTGTTGAATTAATTCTTTGATTCTCTGACTCATTTACATGGCAGATTGATATTCAAGTAACACTTACTGATTAGTTGTTATATTGGACATTTGTGGGATTTTGTGCCCAGTTCTCCCTCTGTCTCCCCCATCACCATGGCTACAGTTAACAGTAAATGTTGTTGACTCTTTTTAAATCTGTTCTTAAACAGATTCCCCAAATCTTCTAAGCAATTATCCTGCACTTGTGCAGTTTATTTTGAACCTAAGTGAAGGCCTTTGTAGTAGTTGCCCCTATTAAATCTCATCTTGCCATTTAGGCAGCCTTTTCGTAGTGTACTTTTCTCTGATAACAGTTAACATTATATCAGCTAATTCTGTGGAGCTTTGGAGACTAGAAAATGGAGATATTGTGAAAATCAAGTGATTGAGAATTTCAAAGTGCCCTCATTCATTTGTTGAATTATATAAATGATTCTTCTTAAGTGCTTTAAAGGTGAGAGAAGTAAATGGAATTTATCTGAAGAAATGTTTGGATAAGTCTGGTTTTTGTTTTGAAGCCCAACATTTAGGAGTGAAATGTTATCCAGACTAAAGGAGAACTTACTTTCACAATGTATGGTGATGTTATTTTGATAAGCTCACGTTAACATTACTGCTGCAGGGCAACCCAGAGGGTGTGGAGTTAAGAAGAACCACTGAATCCTTTGAGGAGCAAAGCCCTTAGCAGCAGGGTTTTAGCCTTGTTTATAGAGATATGCAGCATATTTTAAAAAGAGGAAGAGAACCTATGTGGTTCCCTAGACTTGGAAGAGGGAGAAGAGGAGAGGATAGACCTCCTTGAGATGGGAGTGGAGAGAAGAGAGAAAGGTGGTTTACTCAGAGAAGCTTGAGTGGACCAGTAGACTAGATGGTAAATTCACATTAGTACTGGAAAGGATTTAACTTTGAACTTTTGCCTTTGCCAGCAATGGTGTGATCTTCTGCTTTTAAGCTAGCTAAGCAGACTGAATAAAAGGCATTGTGCGTGTTAGTTCCTTTACCTGTCTGTTGGTGTGTATTTGTTATATTTGGAAATACTGACTGTGCTGTAAAGAATAACTGTGCTGTAATAGACAGGGTAAGGGAAAGAAGTGTCATTACCAGCAAAGTCAGAGTGGTGAAAAGATTGGAATCCAGTGTCTGGTGAGAGCAGTCTTCATCCTCCTGTTCCTTTTTAGCTGCTGATCTGTCTTATGTCTTAGCAAGAAAAAAACCTCTGAATCCTTCCAGGGGCCTTTTTTATCACAGATACCACTCTTGGAGGAATAATGCTGTATTTGGTTTTGAATGTGTTGACTCTGCACTAACAGGTAAGCCAAAGTACGCCCCAGAAGGCAGTTAGAAAAGGAGTTTGGAGCACAAATGCAAGGAACAGGGAGTTTAGAGACAGATGTGAGCTGCAGCAAAGGGCTGAGTGTGCTGGTGGGCGCAGTGTCATGTGACTGAGACAGAAGGTTGTTAGTGTGTCTCATGTCCTAAAATATTTAGAAAAGAATGAATTCAATCAAAAGGCCATCACTAGTGAATTTCAGTGAGATGTTTCAGTCTATTTCTTGATGGGGGAAGATGGGTGATGGAAGGATAGACCAAATAACAAGGGTTGAAAAAGGAGAGAGTATTGAAGGGTATGCCTAAAAAGAAGGGTAAGTTGTATAGACACTGTCACTCTAGGCCTGGGAAGACAAAGTTTCTGGTACTAATTTTTATTTCATCAACAAGGCTCATAGAAATGCCTTTTCCATATACTATTCACAGGCTGTCTACCTCTCCACTGTCAGATATAAAGGCTTGTGAATCAATCCTTGGTAGCCCTGGTATTAGGTAGAAGTAATAATGCCTTGATATGTGACTGCTGGATACACTGAAATGAAGGAATCATGGAAATTTCCTTTATAGATGGGACCAAGAGCCAGAATCTCAACTTGGAATTTATCCCTCTGATACTAGAATATAGTGAAAATGATAACCCCAGGGGTTCTGCTCTTTTTACTCTTGCCACTTCCCTTGACAGCTAGATGTTTGGTTTCTGACAGTCCTTCACGTCACACCAACATCTTCAAACTCGATAATTCTATGATCTATTCTGCAGTGTTTGGAAATTTCTACTGCTAATAATTGTGTTCCTGGCCTGGGACTGACAGTTTTCTGTGAACACAGTAACTTTTCATTGCTGTGCTGAATCACAGAGAAATCTTTGTGAATACATTTTAATAGGGATCAAGCTTAAGTTAAATTTTAGTTGCAGGAGAGCTACCAGTGCAAATAGTTAAAGTGATGATTAACTGAGTAATACCTTCCATGCATAAGCAAGTTCGCACATGCATAGGTTGTAACAAGTACATCATGTCTTACCTTTCTGTCTAGAGGCTAGAGTTTTGTGTTTTGTTCGACCTTGATTGTGATACGAGTGCAGATTTCCAAAATGTTAAAGTGTGGGAAAATGTGCATCTTAGAATTGAGGAAGTTGTGGCTACTAGTAGAGATTGGGGCACAGAAGCAAAAGGTGGCTAAGGTAGGAGAAAGGCACTAAACAGGGAGTTTAGTTCTTACCTTTGTAATCAAGCAGAAAAGTTAACAGGAAGCTTGAAAAGTTTTGAGTTACTTCACATATGGATACCGGTATAGAAAAGAACCACATATACTTATTCAGGTTCATGATGATAATTTACTCACATCCACCTTAGGCTGGGTAGAATATTGTTATAAGTCATTTTGTACTCCTAAGTTTTGGTTTCTTCAGTAATAAAATGGTAGAACTGTATTAGAACTAGATAACTTTCAAGGTTTTGTGTGGTTCTGTCAGTCCAGGATTCCACAGTGGAATTTAGGCACTACATTTGGGAATAGGTGTTTCTTTGGTGGCCGACAGATAAAAATCATGTTTGGAACAATGCTATGTATTGTATGTGATAATTCTGTATGTTCACATAATTTATATTAGTTTCAGAATATGTTAATGTATCTCATTTGATAATCTCAATGAGATGATGAAATAGGTCAGGAAGGTATTATATTCATTTTGCTGATGAAATGAAACCATTGTGGTTAGCATATTGAATAGTTATTTAAATTTGATGATCTTATTAACACTTGAGATACTAGTCACGGGGGTGAAGTCTTGCTGCTGAGGAAGAAAACCCTGTCAAAACAGCTTCCCTACCTTCATCTATCTGGCAAATTTACATATTCTCCAGTTCTGACTTGAATATCCTGCAAAGCTTTTCTTGATCTTTCTTATACCTCAGCATATTTGAAGCACTTTGATCAGCCTGCTCAGGACTCTGGATTTGAATGATCTGTTTAATGCCTTACTCATTCACCCTAGTGAACTCCTTAAGTCCAGATACCTTACACCCCACAGCCTACATAGCACCTGGCATATAGAGATGCTCAATGAAAAACTGCAGAATGAAATGAAAGAGCCCAGTTTATGGGCTGGTGTTAAAAGGGTGCTGTGGAGGAGGGGAAACTTGGGCTCTGGGGTGGGAATAAGACATCTTGTATACTTTTTTTTTTAGATAGAAATTTTGCCCTGTACATGGATTTAAAAATTAAAAAAAAAAAACACAAAACAACAACCTAGTTTAATAAAAGGGAGGTAGCTAGGGGTCAGATCTATTAATGAAATAAATTTGGATTTTTAAATAATGGGAATTAAAGCTCATGAATTCATGGGAATTTTAAAATTTCTGTTTTATTTTTCCCCTAAACTATATTACTATATCATACACATTTAACAGCAACTTTATATTTAATTAAGACTGATTTAGAGTACTGCAATAGAATTTTTAAATTCCCTCAAGAGATAAACCCGTACCTGGTTAAGCACTGTGTTATATGATGTTTTTATTTATCTAGAGACCTGTTCTTCTTATTGAAAGACTCTTGTTAAGAGAAGCCCTTTTTTAGCACTGACTTTCTCAAACTTGCCATAATGTAATGACCACTTTTAAAAGAAAAATACAAATGTATTTTTCATAGTAGTTGTATAGACATGAAAGTAGATATAAAATCTTTGTTTTTGGCTCATCGACAACTATAAACCAAGTCTGCAAATTAAATATAAAGACAATTATACAAAGCCAAAAAATTCAAATTAATACAGTTATTCAGTGTGACGGATGATATTTAGGTTTCACAGTAGAAAAAAATAGCCTTGGGTCTGATTCCATTTCAAATCTGTTTCTATATTTTAACTTCAGTGATACTGAAAGCTGCAAGTGCTGAGTCTCAGAAGTAATGTTGTGCAAGGTGGTATTAATTTCTTCAAGGCTTTGTAAGTTCAGGTTTATCAGTCCTCATACCTAACCAAACACTTGCCCACACACATTCCTCAAATACCAGTTTTAATGAGATGTCAACTGTTATGTTTACTTGCTGATGAGGTTAACGTTATGACATTATTGAAATCTTTGTTAAATGGCTCTCTAACACAATTAATGCTGAAAGTGAGAATGGAAAAATGTCCTTGCATACTTACAACCACATTTACTGCTAATGAACTTTTGCAGATTCTACTACAGAGGTGGGACCCATGTAATACTTGTAGCATGTATTTGGTATTGGCTTTTGAAAATACCATGAATATACCATGCCTATATCACCATATGCTTTGATGATTCAAGTTCCCTGTACTTTTCACTCTTTCAATTACAGTTACTATGAAACCCTTGCTCGTAGAATGTGCCATGAGGACATTTGAAGGAGATCTTAACCTAGCTGAAGAAGCAGCAGTGAAAGCCTACTGACAGTACTTGTTTAGATAGCAGTTACTTATGATCCAGAATGTATATCATTCATCTTAGATTATCTTTTAAACAAAAATATTTTTAAAAAAATTTGGGGCTTCCCTGGTGGCACAATGGTTGAGAATCCGCCTGCCAATGCAAGGGACATGGGTTCAGGCCCTGGTCCGGGAAGATCCCACATGCCGCGGAGCAACTAAGCCCGTGTGCCACAACTACTGAGCCCACGCGCCACAACTACTTAGCCTGCGCTCTAGAGCCTGTGCTCCAGAACAAGAGAAACCACTGCAATGAGAAGCCCGCACACCGCAATGAAGAGTAGTCCCCGCTCACCACAACTAGAGAGAGCCGACAGCAATGAAGACCCAATGCAGCCAAAAATAAATAAATAAAATAAATTTTAAAAAAATTTCTTTGTACACAATTTTAGACTCCCCTTCTTCTCCCAACATATTTGTGACCTCCTGTTTGGGAAACACTGCTTTGGCAAAAAAAAAAATTTTTTTCTTTTTTTTTTGGCTACGCTGCGCAGCATGTGGGATCTTAGTTCCCTGACCAGGGATCGAACTTGCATCTCCACTGCAGTGGAGGCACCCAGTCTTAACCACTGGACCACCAGGGAAGTCCCTGGCAAATATTTTTATTTCTTTTAAAGAAATGTTTTTTATTTTATCTTTTTACTTTATTTTTTTAACATCTTTATTGGAGTAATTGCTTTACAATGGTGTGTTAGTTTCTGCTGTATAACAAAGTGAATCAGCTATACATATATCCCCATATTCCCTTCTTCTTGGGTCTCCCTCCCACCCTCCCTATCCCACCCCTCTAGGTGGTCACAAATCACCTAGATGATCTCCCTGTGCTATGCAGCTGCTTCCCATTAGCTAGCTATTTTACATTTGGTAGTGTATATATGTCCATGCCACTCTCTCACTTCGTCCCAGCTTACCCTTCCCACTCCCCGTGTCCTCAAGTCCATTCTCTACGTCTGCGTCTTTATTCATGTCCTGCCCCTAGGTTCTTCATATCCATTTTTTTTTCCTTTTAGATTCCATATATATGTGTTAGCATATGGTATTTTTCTCTTTCTAACTTACTTCACTCTGTATAGCAGACTCTAGCTCCATCCACCTCACTACAAATAACTCCATTTCGTTTCTTTTTATGGCTGAGTAATACTCCATTGTATATATGTGCCACATCTTTATCCATTCATCTGTCGATGGACACTTAGGTTGCTTCCATGCCCTGGCTATTGCAGATAGAGCTGCAGTGAACATTGTGGTACATGACTTTTTTTGAATTCTGGTTTTCTCAGGGTATATGCCCAGTAGTGGGATTGCTGTGTCATATGGTAGTTCTATTTGTAGTTTTTTAAGGAACCTCCATACTGTTCTCCACAGTGAATGTAACAATTCACATTCCCACCAGCAGTGCAAGAGTGTTCCCTTTTCTCCACACCCTCTCCAGCATTTACTGTTTCTAGATTTTTTGACGATGGCCATTCTGACCGTTGTGAGATGATACCTCATTGTAGTTTTGATTTGCATTTCTCTAATGATTAATAATGTTGAGCATTCTTTCATGTGTTTGTTGGCAATCTGTATATCTTCTTTGGAGAAATATCTATTTAGGTCTTCTGTCCATTTTTGGATTGGGTTGTTTGTTTTTTTTTATATTGAGCTGCAAGAGCTGCTTGTAAATTTTGGAGATTAATCCTTTGTCAGTTGCTTCATTTGCAAATATTTTCTCCCATTCTGAGGGTTGTCTTTTGGTCTTCTTTATGGTTTCCTTTGCTGTGCAAAAGCTTTTAAGTTTCATTAGGTCCCATTTGTTTATTTTCATTTTTATTTCCATTTCTCTAGGAGGTGGGTCAAAAAGGATCTTGCTGTGATTTATGTCATAGAGTGTTCTGCCTATGTTTTCCTCTAAGAGTTTAATAGTGTCTGGCCTTACATTTAGGTCTTTAATCCATTTTGAGTTTATTTTTGTGTATGGTGTTGGGGAGGGTTCTAATCTCATACTTTTACATGTACCTGTCCAGTTTTCCCAGCACCACTTATTGAAGAGGCTGTCTTTTCTCCGCTGTACATTCCTGCCTCCTTTATCAAAGATAAGGTGACCATATGTGTGTGGGTTTATCTCTGGGCTTTCTATCCTGTTCCATTGACCTATATTTCTGTTTTTGTGCCAGTACCATACTGTCTTGATTACTGTAGCTTTGTAGTATAGTCTGAAGTCAGGGAGCCTGATTCCTCCAGCTCTGTTTTTCATTCTCAATATTGCTTTGGCTATTCAGGGTCTTTTGTGTTTCCATGCAAATTGTGGAATAATTTGTTCTAGTTCTGTGAAAAATGCCAGTGGTAGTTTGATAGGGATTGCATTGAATATGTAGATTGCTTTGGGTAGTAGAGTCATTTTCACAATGTTGATTCTTCCAATCCAAGAACATGGTATATCTCTCCATTTATTTGTATCAGCTTTAATTTCTTTCATCAGTGTCTTATAATTTTCTGCATACAGGTCTTTTGTCTCCTTAGGTAGGGTTATTCCTAGATATTTTATCTTTTTGTTGCAGTGGTAAATGGGAGTGTTTTCTTGATTTCACTCTCAGATTTTTCATCATTAGTGCATACGAATGCCAGAGATTTCTGTGCATTCACTGTATCCTGCTACTTTACCAAATTCATTGATTAGCTCTAGTAGTTTTCAGGTAGCATCTTTAGGATTCTCTATGTATAGTATTATGTCATCTGTAAACAGTGACAACTTTACTGCTTCTTTTCCAATTTGGATTCCTTTTATTTCCTTTTCTTCTCTGATTGCTGTGGCTAAAACTTCCAAAACTACATTGAATAAGAGTGGTGAGAGTGGGCAACCTTGTCTTGCTCCTGATCTTAGTGGAAATGCTTTCAGTTTTTCACCATTTAGGACCATGTTGGCTGTGGGTTTGTCATATATGGCCTTTATTATGTTGAGGAAAGTTCCCTGTATGGCTACTTTCTGGAGGGTTTTTATCATAAATGTGTGTTGAATTTTGTCGAAAGCTTTCTCTGCATCTATTGAGGTGATCATATGGTTTTTCTCCTTCAATTTGTTAATATGGTGTATCACGTTGATTAATTTGCATATATTGAAGAATCCTTGCATTCCTGGAATAAACCCCACTTGATCATGGTGTATGATCCTTTTAATGTGCTGTTGGATTCTGTCTGCTAGTATTTTGTTGAGGATTTTTGCATCTATGTTCATCAGTGATATTGGCCTGTAGTTTTCTTTCTTTGTGACATCCTTGTCTGGTTTTTTTATCAGGGTGATGGTGGCCTCGTAGAATGAGCTTGGGAGTGTTCTTCCCTCTGCTATATTTTGGAAGAGTTTGAGAAGGATAGGTGTTGGCTCTTCCCTTAATGTTTGATAGAATTTGCCTGTGAAGCCATCTGGTCCTGGGCTTTTGTTTGTTGGAAGATTTTTAAGCACAGTTTCAATTTCAGTGCTTGTGATTGGTCTGTTCATATTTTCTATTTCTTCCTGATTCAGTCTTGGCAGGTTGTGCATTTCTAAGAATTTGTCCATTTCTTCCAGGTTGTCCATTTTATTGGCATAGAGTTGCTTGTAGTAATCTCTCATGACCTTTTGTATTTCTGCAGTGTCAGTTGTTACTTCTCCTTTTTCATTTCTAATTCTATTGACTTGAGTCTTTTCCCTTTTTTTCTTGATGATTCTGGTTAATGGTTTATCAATTTTGTTTATCTTCTCAAAGAACCAGCTTTTATTGATCTTTGCTATCATTTCCTTCATTTCTTTTTCATTTATTTCTGATCTGATCTTTATGATTTATTTCCTTCTGCTAACTTTGGGGTTTTTTTGTTCTTCTGTCTCTAATTTCTTTAGGTGCAAGGTTAGGTTGTTTATTCGAGATGTTTCCTGTTTCTTAAGGTAGGAATGTATTAATATAAACTTCCCTCCTAGAACTGCTTTTGCTGCATCCCATAGGTTTTGGGTCGTCGTGTCTCCATTGTCATTTATTTCTAGGTATTTTTTGATTTCCTTTTTGATTTCTTCAGTGATCACTTCGTTATTAAGTAGTGTATTGTTTAGCCTCCATGTGTTTGTATTTTTTACAGATCTTTTCCTGTAATTGATA
>NW_006788521.1:1647635-1665350 GCF_000442215.2 Lipotes vexillifer | reverse complement strand
TTTGCCTTATATATTGAGGTGCTCCTATGTTGGGTGCATAAATATTTACAATTGTTATATCTTCTTCTTGGATCGATCCCTTGATCATTATGTAGTGTCCTTCTTTGTCTCTTCTAATAGTCTTTATTTTAAAGTCTATTTTGTCTCATATGAGAATTACTACTCCAGCTTTCTTTTGGTTTACATTTGCATGCAATATCTTTTTCCATCCCCTCACTTTCAGTCTGTATGTGTCTCTAGGTCTGAAGTGGGTCTCTTGTAGACAGCATATATATGGGTCTTGTTTTTGTATCCATTCAGCCACTATGTGTCTTTTGGTGGGAGCATTTAATCTCTTTACATTTAAGGTAATTATCGATATGTATGTTCCTATTCCCATTTTCTTAATTGTTTGGGGTTTCTTATTGTAGGTCTTTTCCTTCTCTTGTGTTTCTTGCCTAGAGAAGGTCCTTTAGCGTTTGTTTTAAAGCTGGTTTGGTGGTGCCGAACTCTCTCAGCTTTTGCTTGTCTGTAAAGGTTTCAATTTCTCCATCAAATCTGAATGAGATCCTTGCTGGGTAGAGTAATCTTGGTTGCAGGTTTTTCTCCTTCATCACTTTAAATATGTCCTGCCAGTCCCTTCTGGCTTGAAGAGTTTCTGCTGAAAGAAGAGCTGTTAACCTTATGGGGGTTCCCTTGTGTGTTATTTGTTGTTTTTCCCTTGCTGCTTTTAATATGTTTTCTTTCTATTTAACTTTTGACAGTTTGATTAATATGTGTCTTGGCGTATTTCTCCTTGGATTTATCCTGTATGGGACTCTCTGTGCTTCCTGGACTTGATTAACTATTTCCTTTCCCATATTAGGGAAGTTTTCAACTATAATCTCTTCAAATATTTTCTCAGTCCCTTTTTTATTTCTCTTCGTCTTCTGGGACCCCTAATTCAAATGTTGGTGCGTTTAATGTTGTCCCAGAGGTCTCTGAGACTATCCTGAATTCTTTTCATTCTTTTTTCTTTATTCTGCTCTGCAGTAGTTATTTCCACTATTTTACCTTCCAGGTCACTTATCCGTTCTTCTACCTCAGTTATTCTGCTATCGATCCCTTCTAGAGAATTTTTAATTTCATTTATTGTGTTGTTTGTCACTGTTTGTTTGCTCTTTAGTTCTTCTAGGTCCTTGTTAAACATTTCTTGTATTTTCTCCATTCTATTTCCAAGACTTTGGATCTTTACTGTCATTATTCTGAATTCTTCTTCAGGTAGACTATTTCCTCTTCATTTGTTACGTCTGGTGGGTTTTTTCCTTGCTTCTTCATCTGCTGTGTGTTTTTCTGTTTTGTCATTTTGCTTAACTTACTGTGTTTGGGGGTCTCCTTTTTGCAGGCTGCAGGTTCATAGTTCCCGTTGTTTTTGGTGTCTGCCCCCAGTGGGTAAGCTTGGGTCAGTGGGTTGTTTAGGCTTCCTGGTGGAGGGGACTGGTGCCTGTGTTCTGGTGAATGAGGCTGGATCTTGTCTTTCTGGTGGGCAGGTCCACGTCTGGTGGTGTGTTTTGGGGTGTCTGTGGCCTTATTATGATTTTAGGCAGCCTCTCTGCTAATGGGTGGGGTTGTGTTCCTTTCTTGCTAGTTGTTTGGCATAGGGTGTCCAGCACTGTAGCTTGCTGGTCGTTGAGTGGAGCTGCGTCTTAGCGTTGAGATGGAGACCTCTGGGAGAGCTTTCACTGTTTGATATTATGTGGAGCTGGGAGGTCTCTGGTGGACCAATGTCCTGAACTCAGCTTTCCCACCTCAGAGGCACAGGCCTGACACCCAGCCGGAGCATGAAGACCCTGTCAGCCACACAGCTCAGATGAAAAGGGAGCAAAAAAGAAAGAAAACAATAAAATAAAATAAAGTTATTTAAATAAAAAATAATTATTAAAAATAAAAAAAATTAAAGAGTAATGTAAAAAAAAGAAGAGAGCAGCCAAACCATAAAACAAATCCACCAATGATAACAAGCACTAAAAACTACACTTAAAACAAAAGAAAAAAGCAAAAACAGAAAGAACCCTAGGACAAATGGTAAAAGCAAAGTTGTACAGACAAAATCACACAAAGAAACATACACACACACACACACACACTCACAAAAAGAGAAAAAGGAAAAAAAAAATCATTGCTTCCAAAGTCCACCACCTCAATTTTGGGATAACTCATTGTCTATTCAGGTATTCCACAGATGCAGGGTTCATTAAGTTGATTGTGGAGATTTAATCCACTGCTCCTGAGGCTGCTGGGAGAAATTTCCCATTCTTTTCTTTGTTCGCACAGCTCTTGGGGTTCAGCTTTGGATTTGGCCCCGCCTCTGCGTGTAGGTCACCTGAGGGCGTTTGTTCTTCGCTCAGACAGGACGGGGTTAAAGGAGCTGCTGATTAGGGGCCTCTGGCTCAGGCCAGGGGGAGGGAGGGGTACGGAATGCGGGTTGAGCCTGCGGCGGCAGAGGCCAGTGTTACGTTGCAACAGCCTGAAGTGTGCCATGTATTTTCCCAAGGAAGTTGTCCCTGGATCACGGGACCCTAGCAGTGGCAGGATGCACAGGGTCTTGGGAGGGGAGGTGTGGTTAGTGACCTGTGCTTGCACACAGGTTTCTTGGTGGCTGCAGCAGCAGCCTTAGCATTTCATGTCTGTCTCTGGTGTCCACACTGATAGCCGCAGCTCGCACCCTGAAACAATGGTCTCTTGCCTCTTAGGCAGGTCCAGACTTTTTCCCGGACTCCCTCCCGGCTAGCTGTGGTGCACTAGCCCCCTTCAGGCTGTGTTCACGCAGCCAACCCCAGTCCTGTCCCTGGGATCTGACCTCCAAAGCCTGAGCCTCACCTCCCAGCCCCTGCCCATCCTGGCATGTGAGCAGACAAGCCTCTCAGGCTGGTGAGTGCTGGTTGGCATCGATCCTCTGTGTGGGAACCTCTGCGCTTTGCCCTTTGCATCCCTGTTGCTGTGCTCTCCTCCATGGCTCCACAGCTTCCCTCCCGCCATACCCTGTCTTAGCCAGTGAAGGGGCTTCCTAGTGTATGGAAACTTTTCCTCCCTCACAGCTCCCTCCCAGAGGTGCAGGTCCTGTCCCTATTCTTTTGTCTCTGTTTTTTCTTTTGCCCTGCCCAGGTACGTGGGGAGTTTCTTGCCTTTTGGGAAGTCTGAGGTCTTCTGCCAGCGTTCAGTAGGTGTTCTCTAGGAGTTGTTCCACATGTAGATGTATTTCTGATGTATTTGTGGGGAGGAAGGTGATCTCCGCGTCTCACTCCTCTGCCATCTTGAAGGTCTGCCTTGCAAATAATTTTGCTGATCACTGCCTAGAAGTACAGGATTCAAAGATGGGAAAATAAAACAAATTTTAAAAACTTGGCCCTTCTTAATGTAATGAGAGACACTTTAACGGCAAAGTGTAAATAGATTGATTTGTGCTAACCTAAAGGTATGCAAAGAGGGCTATGGGAAAAAATTGAAAGGAGTCACCCAGTTGTCTTATGGGTAGGGGGAGAGGTTTAGATCACATCATGGAAAAGATCTTGTTTGAATAGGGTCTTAAAAGATGAGAGGGTGGGTTTCAAGTAGGCAGAGAGATAGACATTTGGCCTACAGTTTCAAGTAGGCAGAGAGATAGACATTTGGCCTACATTTTCATGGGATCCTTGTATCCCTGAAGCCAGTCCGTGGATTCCTGGTTCAGAATCCCTCCTTAGGAAATTATACCCAGGGAACCTACAATCACCGCCAAGCCTCACCATGAATAAATTACTGTCTCTTTTAACAGTCTTTTAAATGTTAGATTATAACTGTATCTTTTTCTTATACTTTTCTTGAATTCTCTTCATGCTTGGGAGGATTTAGTTCAAAGAACTGAATTGTCTATGGAGAAAGAAAAGAATTTTTATAATGATTAAGGTAAAACTTTGCTGGTCCGTAAAGATAATAGACAAGCATGCTAATTAAGCTAGCAACCAGGAAGCAGCTGCTTGAGGTAATGCAGATGTTCCTTGAGTTTGGGTTTAGCAAGTGAGTTAGGGGTCCTCAAGACCATCCTCCGGCTTGATGATTTGCTAGAAGAATTCACAGGACCCAGAAAAGCTGTTATACTCATGGTTTTTAATTTATTACAGTGGAAAGATACATATTAAAATCATCTAAAGGAAAAGGGACGCCTCATGGGGCAAAGTCCAGGAGAAACCCAGTACAAGCTTCCAGATGTTCTCTCCCAGTACAGTAGCACAGGTGCACTCCATAGCTTAGCAATGATGTATGACAGAACATGTGAAGTGTTGCCAACCAGGGAAGCTTACCAGAGCCTTGGTGTCCAGGGTTTTTACTGGGGTTCAGTCACAAAGGGTTTGCAGCATTCTTATCAGGGAGAATATTTCAAGGTGTCAGAGCTCATCTCCCAGGAACTGGCCAAGGGCCAGTCCTGAAGACAGGCCTTTCTTGGGGATGTGCAAGGTTTCAGCAACTTGGGCCTGCTGAGTGAACCCTTTCCTGCACACCAAGTTAGCTGTTCAGAGTTAGCTAGCTTTCTTCTGGCCTGCCCGCCTAGCCACTCTTTTTCTAGTTACAGTAGGCCTCTCATCACAGATGGCCATTCTGCAAACCTGTACTCTTCCTTTTCCCTTAACAACATGTAATTGTAAAGTTTGATTGGACTCAAGGACATATGTGTGCTTTGTTGTTTCATGAGATCCTAGTGATCTGTCACTCATTCAGCACTTTTTGAATGTTGCTGTGTACCAGGCCTAGTTTTAGATGTGGATCATGAGGGAGAGGAAAAAATAACAGTTCTGGTAAGCAGTGTATGCTTTGGGGAACACTTAATCTTGTTGGAGAGCTTAGTGAAAGGTTGTATGTGTGTATGGGAAGGTGTTGGTGATAATTAGAAGACTTCCCTTAAGTTGAGTATAAATATCAAATAGATAAAAGTGGGCATGGAGCTAGTGTTTCTCCAGTCATTTCTGTAGCCAGTTGCCTGTGTGATTGGAGCACATATGTATTGTTACCTTGCTTATGAGAAAGTACCCTAATCCTAGTTAGAAGATACATGTCTTTTGGGGATTTGCAAAGGAGAAAGGAATGTCTGGCTCAATACAAATCTATTTCCATTACTCCATTACCATAAACTTACCCTGACATTTCCAACCTACAGTGAGGAGGTGGTAGTATTTTCACATTGCTCCCCAGTCGGGGGAATATATGAATGCCTAGTTTTGGACCAATAAGAATAAGTATAACCTTTGTAAATTTCAGTGTACTTTGTTTCAAATGGGAGGGCAAATGCTTACCTTACATTGATGAAATTGCATGTAACAGTTTTTCTATACTTGGAAGCCAAAAGTTTTAGGAAAAAGCCTGGGTCCAAATTTCAACATGTTTGGCTCCTACATATGTGTGCTTCTTAACAGAATTTGGAACTTCTCAGGTTAACAAAGAGTTTGGTTTTTTGAACAGAGCAAAGAAATTGTATAATTATAATAGAATCAGGAATGTATTAGTACAGAGAATATGGGATAATTTAAAATTGTTAACCTTGAGAATTTTTTCTGATAGGATCTTTTCTTTTCCCCCCAGCATTACAGTGTTTCTGCCACCTTTGTACAAAAGACAATTTTACTTGTGTCACAGATGGGCTCTGCTTTGTCTCTGTCACAGAGACCACAGACAAAGTTATACATAATAGCATGTGTATAGCTGAAATCGACCTAATTCCACGAGACAGGCCATTTGTATGTGCACCATCTTCAAAAACTGGGTCTGTTACTACAACATATTGCTGCAATCAGGACCACTGCAATAAAATAGAACTCCCAACTGTTGGTAAGTTGTTGTATAAGTTTTTTCTTGATACTACAAGAAAAGCTCTTAGACTCTATGATTTTAGAGCTGGAAGGGATCTTAGAAATAGTCTATCCCAGTTTATTCAGTATAGAGGCAAGAAGTAACTTGTCCAAAGTAGTAGTTATAAGGGTAGCCAAGATCCTGTCTCCTGCGTGTGTGTTGTTTGAGAAGGTGGTTCCAAGATACTTTCTCTGAGGTCTGTTGTGCCTAAAAGGGTAGCCTCCTTTAGAGAATCCTGATAAAGCCCACCATAGCAGTATGTCCTCAGAGTGAAATTTTTTCCTTGAATAATGCTCCTGTCTTTTAAAGCAGTCAGTAATGGGCGGGAATTGAGAGCAGCACTAAACAGTCCAGGTGCCTTCGTTTTGTAATATCATCTTGCCTTATGATCTTTATGTATAAATTATTATATACGATTTCTCGGTTTTTGGTCCTTCACCATAGTTTACATTTTAAAATGTCCTGGAAGAGCCAGGAATTTGAGCCAGAGCTTCATAAATGCTTAGGATTAGATTAATTTTAAGGTTCTGATTTAAGATGCCAGTCTGAGCTCATCTGTTTAACTCTTCTGGCACTTTCCCCAAATCCAAAATACCTACTATAATAATCAAAGGTGTTACAAAAATGAGGAAAACCTATATTAATGCTAAGAGAATTAATGGAAGAAATGCCACCCACATGCCTATAGTTGTGAGGAACTCTGCAGTTTATAGTGCAGATTATAACAGATTAGTGAAGAACTAACTATAGGAAAAGAAGTAGGTGAAAGACCCTCTTGCAGAATCCCACCAATACCTTAAGCTGAGGGGCTGGGTGTGAGGCTAGGCTACAGGGGCAAACTCTCAATTCTCCTTTAGGAAGCACCTGCTTTCAGTGCTCACTTTCCACTCAGAGTTGGTCTAGGCATCATGCTAATTAAAGTAGGAAGCACTGCTGTAGCTCAGAGGAAACGGGCCAGTCCTGCCAGTTGTAGAAGGAAGGCAGTCCTCCACCTAGTTCGAGTGATAACAGCAAAGTAAAACCAAATCTTCAGCATGATAGAGAAGGTCCCTGTGGCAAAGCTCTGTCAGACTAATTTTTCTGACTTTTATATAGGCATCTGCAATTCTAATATGATAAAGAATGATAATTCCAGAATTACCCATTTCCATTATTTGAAATGGCTTGAAATATCAGAATGGAGACTCACAAAACCTTATGAAGAGCTCACTTTATTTTTAATGCTAAAATACACAAATACCTCATCCCCAGGTCCCTGATAATCAGACAGCAAAAAAATTTACCAAATGGAAAGATTCCGTGCTTCAAAAGAAGTGAACTGAACTGGATAAATGAGAGTAGATGTCATCCTATGAAATACACTTACAACATGTTAGGGAAGAACTTTCAGACAGTCCAAGGTCTGTTTTCAGTTGTTCACAATGAAATGAGAGCATTTCACAGTTGTTAAGATTGCTTTCAGATGAAAAGCTCAATTGATGAATTATTTTTAAAAATGCAGTACTGAAAGTGAACAGCAGACTGGATGTTGTAACTTTATTGTCAAGTGTGAGACAAGCTTAAAGCAAGACAAACTTGAGAAATTGTGTTACAATTCAGAGAAAAAGACAGTTGGTGAGCAAATTAAGAGACATAGAGGACAGATCTAGGTGATCCAATATGCTTAGCATAAAACCAGAAAAGGGCAAAAGGACAGAAGAGAGAAGAAATACTATGTAAAATTAATGAAAAAATACTTAATCAAATATATATAATGAAAAAAACTATCAGTTTTCAAGAATAAAGAAAAATTGTGCACACATTCAGCACAAGTGAACATTGGTTACCTATAAAAGGAAAAAAAAGTTCAGACTTTTTGCTTTTTTTAAATACCAGAAGGCAATGGAATATCATAACATTGCTTGTTACCCAAAATTCTTTAGATGAGCCAAGATTTTTCATATATAAAGGCAACAAGCATCTTTAGATAATTTAAGTATTCAGTGTATAAGGACCCATATACTCTTTCTGAAAGGAATTACTAGAATTAGGATTCTTTATCATATGAAATCAATCCAAATAAAGATCTCAAGAATGATAAAGATGTGATGTGAAAGAAAGGGTGGTGAGCCGTGAACCAGCATGTGTCAGAATGAATGCCAAAACAGCTGTAATTAATGTGTTTCTGAAACAATGCAAATTATTAATTGTTAAAAGAGATTATAAAAAAAAGATCTTTAATTAAAAGCCTAAGTGATTAAAATAAACTAGAAAGTATACACATGCAAACTATTTTAAAAAAAGAGGATATATTTTTGCATGAAAAAAATTGGTGGAGATATATACACAGGTGAGTTTGGGGGGGATGGTGAGGCTGTAGTTAATTTTTTAAAAAATTTTGCTCATCTGTATTTATACTTTTAAATTTTTTTTCCTGCTATGAGCATATACTAGCCTTGGAATAAGAAGATAAGCCAAACTACTTTTTTAAAAAAAAGAAAAAGAAGACAGTGACTTAAGAAGAAATATTTAATGGGAGTTGTTCCAGATTATTGGTTCTTCTATTAGCGATCTGACAGGGCTAAGTGGGGTGGGGGGTGGTCCTACAGTGTTTGTGGTAGCTGGCCTTGTTATTTAGGGGATGGCTGAAGACTTCAGGAAGACTTAAGTGGATGTTGACAGAGCTGGTCATCATAAAAGGAGAGCCAATGGGAGAAGATTAAGTGCTTCACTTGTTAGGGGTTTGAACTTTATGAGCTGCTGTGATGAGGCTCTGACTAATGGTGGTAGTGGCCAACTGCAGGAAATGTGGAGGATTTAGGAAATTGTGGATGCCGCCTACAGTGTTATTGTTGTTGATGTTTATTTCACTTGAGGCCCTTTTCCAGGAAAGCCATCATCTGGCCTTGGTCCTGTTGAACTGGCAGCTGTCATTGCTGGACCAGTATGCTTCGTCTGCATCTCACTCATGTTGATGGTCTATATCTGCCATAACCGCACTGTCATTCACCATCGAGTGCCAAATGAAGAGGATCCTTCATTAGATCGCCCCTTTATTTCAGAGGGTACTACGTTAAAAGATTTAATTTATGATATGACAACATCAGGTTCTGGATCAGGTAATGTATTTGTTTTTTTCTTTTTCCTAAGATGTCTTTTTTAAATTAACTGTGTTATTTATTAGTTAGCTAAGCCAGTTGGCTTAGTATGTTAAAACTTGTAACTTTCAAAACATTCTCACCTTCTCATGACTGTGAGAATAAGGACAGTTATTCCTCTGTAGCTGAGGCCGAAGTTCACAGATGTTCAAATAATCTGCATTTTACACATTCTCTTCAGGACTGTTTAGCAGCTTTATTTTTGTATTGAAAGCAGGCATGACAGAGAGTGTGTCTGGAATTGTGAAGGTTATTTGCTTTTTCAACATTAAATCGCTGTCTCTGGCTCAGGCCTAGTTTTTTATTAAACTAATGAATTTTTAGTCATTTTCTCACTTTAGAAAAAAGTCTGACCATCTTGTTATTTAATATAGCTTTATGGATCCATGGCCCTTCTGATATTTGCTTTTCTCAGTTCTTTTTGATTTTTGTGGGATCAGAAATAGATTATCTAATTACCTGAAGCAAATTTTGGTATAGCAATCAGTGCTTCATATTTAAATCAAAAAGGGATTTATTTTTCACTTTTTCTTACATGTGCTTTGGAAGGATACTAAGAGAAGACTCCTATCCTCTACAGTATTGTAATCTGACACTTAATTCCTAGCCAGGAATTAAGAGATCTAGATTCCAGTGCAAGCTTTGTCATTGATTGGCTGTCTTATCTTGGTTAAACCATGTTTTCTCCTTGGGCTTCTGTTTCCTCATCAGAAATATGCGACAGATACTGTTGATAATAATACTTAAAGTGGTTTGTTAGGACTTTTAAATGAGATGTACTGTCCTTTAAAAAGTATATTTTTAAATATTCATGGATAAAAAGATTTTAAAATATACGTATAATGAAAATTTCATGAATTTTATAATCAAGTGATTAAAGGAACTTTATTTTTTTTTAATTAATTAATTTTATTTTTTGGCCGCGTTGGGTCTTTGTTGCTGCGCGCAGGCTTTCTCTAACTGTGGCGAGCGGGGGCTACTCTTCTCTTGTTGCAGAGCACGGGCTCTAGGTGCGTGGACTTCAGTAGTTGTGGCATGCGGGCTCAGTAGTTGTGGAGCACGGGCTTAGTTGCTCCATGGCATGTGGGATCTTCCCCGACCAGGGCTTGAACCCTTGTCCTCTGCATTGGCAGGCAGATTCTTAACCACTGTGCCACCGGGGAAGTCCCTGAAGGAACTTTAAAGCAGAAATTGTGACTGGGGGAGGAATATGACTCTGAAGCACAAAATCACACCTGATGATACAGAAAGTTCACATAATGACAAATGTCTTTAAGGGAATGAAGGTATATTCATATATATGTATGTATGTTTATTCATTTAAATATGAAGAAACTGATTTCATGACATAAAGTTTTCTTCTGTAGAATTTGGCCGTACATATTCAGTAAGTGAGTTCTGCCCATGACTGCTAGGATACATACAGGCTTACGGTGGAGCCCGGGTCTCTTAAGGCAGCCTTTAGGGATCCCTGTGACTGTTGTGAGGTGGGAGGCAGTGACTGGCTGGATTGAGATGGAGCAGCCTTAGTACTAAAGATGTGACAGTCTTTGGGCAGGAGTGGTGGAGGAGTGGAGAGAGATTATTTTAGGGTTCTCCTTTGATTCTGAGTTAGTTCAGAGGGTTCCCAAAGAATATGTGGCTCATTCTAGAAGCTAACCTGGACCAACAAAATATGATAAGGGCCAAAGTCACAGAAAATTAGGGTGGCTTTAGATCATTTGGAATTAATCCCTTGGACCTTCTCTCTTGTTGCCACACTTACACCCAGAGAAATCAGAGCAGCTCATGCCACTTGGCACAGTGGTATGTATCAGGCCTCAAGGAGAGCAAGCCTACCTAAAGGATTAAAAGAAATTGCTGTCTGGATAGCAGTTTGTTTCTGAATAAGAATATATTTATTTACCTTTTAAGATACAGACATGAAGTAAAGAATGGAATTGTAGTAAAGAATGGAATTGTTCTTTTTCCATTTTATCTATATTTCTAGATCTGTCAGGGACCCAGCTCTATTGTTGAAAGCTTCTCTCCCTCCTTTTATGCCTCCTTTTACACCCTGCAAAAACTTGAATGCATTGTTTGCCAGCTCTGTGGCTTTGGGCAGTTAGCTGATGTCTCATGCCTGAGTTATTTCATCTTTAAAATGAAAGTAATGAACCCTGCCCAGTGTACATTACTGGATTGTTGTGAGGTTCAAATGAAACGAGATGTTTGTGTGAAAGCACTTAAGCACTTGGTAGATTGTAAAGTTATATCCAAATGACAGGTGTTATTCTTATTGAAAAGATATTTGGGAAAAAAATCTGATATACAGTATGAATTTGCTGCATTTTACAGAAAAACTAGTTTAAGGCCTCCTTCCCTGTTATAGTTTATTCTGTGTTAATGGCTTTCAGATTTATCCACACAGAAGCTATCTTCTGTTGAATGACAGCAGAAAATTCCATTGCTTTTTCTTCTATTTATTATAAAGCCTGAATGCCATTTCATGAATGGGACTCATGCCTCTGAGTAAGTCAAATGTCTGTGTATAATGTCCTTTTTAGTTCTTTCACTCATTGAGGAAAAGATAAAACATTTTATGTTATGAATTCAAATGTTTATTTCTTAGTACTATGACCATAATTGAGGAAAGGCCCTATCTCTCTCTTTCAAAGACTGTACTTTTAACTTAGGAATTGCAGGGAGACAATGGAGAGAGGTGTTATGGAACCTAGCTCTAAACTTAAAGCTAATCGTATCCCTGTTGCATTTATTTGAATCACAGGTTGTGCATGCGCCCATATTTAAGCTGTCATTAGATTGCAAAGTATGTGGGAACATGCAAACATGTGCCAGATTTATTTATTTGGTTGTGCTGGGTCTTAGTTGCGGCAGGCAGGCTCCTTAGTTGTGGCACATGGGCTCCCTAGTTGTGGCACTCACGCGGGATACAGCTCCCCAACCAGAGATCGAACCCGGGCCCCCTGCATTGGGAGTGCGAGTCGCATCCACTGCACCACCAGGGAAGTCCCCTGTGTGCCAGTTTTTGAGAGTGTGCGTCTCTTAGGCCAATGTTTATTATGTCTCATTCATGCTTATGATCTCTTTAATGCATGCATGTCCTTCAGGTCTTATTTCTCTTGTTCACTGCATGTAAAGGTGCTTGGACCCTGTTTCCCTATTGAAGTTTTCTCTCAAGCAGTTCTAAAAGGCACAAAAGTAAAGCAGAGAATATAGAGATCTGAATTAGGCCTGTTTATTTTTGTCATTAGAAGAAAACTATTACTTTTTAAAAAATGCTCAGATTTTCATGTGGGTTATGGTAACCAAATACAGATAATATGATAAATCTAGATTTGATTTTTAATTCTAGTTCTGCATCTAGAATCCAGTTGTGAAGGGGAAGACAAAGACTTTCTTTGTCCTGTTAGGTAGGCTTTCTTGACCCTGCGTGAGTCCTGAATGTGTCAGGCATTTTCAGACTTCCCATTTGCTATTCCCTTTCTTCTTTATTCCCTGCATTTGTAACTTCCAGATCAGCCTCCTGAAATGAACTCTTAAGTATACTTTAAATCTTTAAGTACATGGTGTGGCCCTGTTCAAAGGCTTTAAGAAAATTTTGTAAGTTAGTGTCTACTGTAAACAACATAATTAGGAATTGGTTATTCATAATACAAAAGAGCTCCTGGATTTAAATAAGGATTTTTCACAGATTTATTTTTAACCAGCAGTCTCCTTATAAAAACAGTTGTTTACAATTAGACTGCTAACTACTTTGTAGGAAGTAGGGAGGATGGATAGAGCAAGGGGAAGGAAGGATCTATTTGAGAAACTTAAAGATGAAAAAAGACAAAGATTTAACATTTGGATTTATAAGTATTTCACACCAGAGAATCAAAGAGACCAGATAATTTTATTTACTTCCATTAGTTTAATTTGATCTAGCAGGCAACTCAAGATAGATTATAAGTGACACAAATTTATGTGTATTAGACTGTATAAATAGAATACCGTAGAACACGATGTACACTGGTATTTTGTGTCAGTATAATTTGACAGTTCTTAGTCCATGGGGAATTGGAATAGTCCCAAATATAGTGTTACTTAAATTTTGTAGGTAGTTAGTAAATACTTTTATGTAAATGAAATAAGTGTGGTAATATTTAAAACTATGTATTTTATAGTAAGGCAAGTTCAGTTAGTGAGAAAATTGCCAATGTCTCATCACCAAGGTAAGTTACTTGGCATCTTTCCTTAAGATATTAGTGTTGCCTAGGCAGCCAGTTCCTGGTGCGTAAATTGGTAAATTGCTTGCCTTGAAATGGTTTCTGTGATAATTTTTAATGATTTATTAAAAGTTAGACCAGAATTTACTTCTACATTTCTTATGCTTACACACTTTTCTCCTCCCATTTGTAAAACTGTTACCAGACTCATCTTTCTGAAATGAGATTTTTAAATTATTTCTTTCCATTCATGAAATGAATGGAAATGCTTACTAGTTCCTCTTTCACCCACAGCTCTCATTGGTCATCTTGAGCCGGGCATTCAGTACTCTTCACATTCTGGTGCAACTTCTCTTCTACTGTTTAACTACATACATCCTTTTTTTTTTTTTTTTTTTTTTTGCGGTATGCGGGCGGCCTCTCCTGTTGCGGAGCACAGGCTCTGGACGCACAGGCTCAGCGGCCATGGCTCACGGGCCCAGCCGCTCCGCGGCACGTGGGATCTTCCCGGACCGGGGCACGAGCCCGTGTCCCCTGCATTGGCAGGCGGACTCTCAACCACTGCGTCACCAGGGAAGTCCCCCATACATCGTTTTTCTGCTTATCTATCTAAGCTGGTTCCCTAAACATGTATCATCCATTTCTTTCTTCTACTTTTGCTTGCATATTCCTCCTACCTAAACACCTTACCTCCTTGTCTTCTTCTTTGGTCCTATCACTTCTGTAAAGGACAATCTAAATTCAGCTTATCTTTTAAAGCCTACCTTGACTCTCTAGGCAGGAGTTTCTGGATTCTTCTATTGTATTTATTATTTTCCTTTTATCGTGAATTATTGTTTTTGCAAATTTACTCTATATTTCCTCAGTGAGATTGTAAGTTCCTTTAAGGAGTTAAACCTTTCTGAGTCACTCTTTTAATGCCTATCGTGGTGTTAGAAACAGGTACCGATATTGGTTGTTTGTGTCGAATACTATTTCTTTTTATCTTTAGGTTTACCATTGCTTGTTCAGAGGACAATTGCGAGAACTATTGTGTTACAAGAAAGTATTGGCAAAGGTCGTTTTGGAGAAGTTTGGCGAGGAAAATGGAGAGGAGAAGAAGTTGCTGTTAAAATATTCTCCTCTAGAGAAGAACGTTCATGGTTCCGTGAGGCAGAGATTTATCAGACCGTCATGTTACGTCATGAAAACATCTTGGGATTTATAGCAGCAGACAATAAAGGTGAGTAACATTTGCTTCTCCTTTGAGTGTTACAAAATATATTTAATCCTTTCCACAAATAAGACTATTAAACATTGTCATATTTGATGAGAAATGGATGTTTTTAATATAAATTAGACCCATTAAGTAAAATAGAATATATTAGAAGCCTTTAGAAACAGGAACTTCTTAAAGATTTTCTTGACTCTTGACAACATGTTCCTAAACCTCTAATTGCTTTATAAAATGTAAAGAGCTGTTTAAAAAAAAGGAAAAAAAAAAGGTTACGTGCTTTTGTTGTTTGGTTCTGGGAAGTTAGTTACTGAGGATAGTCATAACTATTTATAAAATTTATAAACTCTGGTTGCCCAGAGTTTTGAGATAGGCTAGAGCTCATATATGTTTCCTTTTAATCTCTTCCTGACCATTAGGGCATTCTAATATTTCCTAATGACCTTATGTATAGGGAGAGTAAGAATAACTTCTCAGTGTATTTTGTGTTTAAATTGCTAAGGGCTAAATAGATTAATCTTTTAAGTAAACTCACTTAAATAGAGAAATGGTTTCTCCAAAACCACCTTGCCCTTAGTAACCATGTGGACCTTTTCTTGCCTGTGGTACACAGGTGCTTGAGGCCTGGGGGCAGATGCTGAAGCAAGTGAGGAAGCCATGTCAGTAGACAGTCAACATGAGAGGTGACTGAAAAGTGAAAAGTGACTTCAGACTGCACTTAATTTACTTTCCTGGTTCAGTTATTATAGTAGTGCCCACAATCCTACCTTTATAGCTTTTGTCAGAGGCTTGTATTGGGTTGGCCAAAAAGTTCATTTGGGATTTTCTGTGAGATGTTACAGAAAAACCCAAATGAACTTTTTGGCCAACCCAGTATTACAACTTGACTCTCATCACACCCACCCTGAATCAGTTGTATTTCCCAGCTTTCCTATTTTTTTAAAAAACTGCTATCATCTTTTTTAAAGGCCATAACCATAGTCATCTTTTTACTTCTGTCCCTTCCCATTTTCTTCAGCAATATTTATTTCTTTGAAATATTAACAATGTTTAATCTCAGTTTGTGTTCATGGGTGATTTTGATTTTTCTTTTTGCTTCTCTGTATTTTCAAATTTATTTACAACAAACATTTATTACTTGTTTTTTTAAACTTTTATTTATAGAAAATTTCCAGTATATAGAAAAGCAGAGAATAGTATAATGAACCCCCATCACCCAGCTTCAACAATTATCAGCTCACTGCCAACCATATTTGAGCTCTGATTCCACCTACTCTGCCCCCTCTGAATTATTTGAAGCTAATCCCAGATAGCGTATCTTTTCATCCATAAATATCTCAGTTTGTATCTTTAGATTATGGGGAATCTTTTTTTTGTGAAACATAACAATACTACCATTGTCCATTTTTAAAATGCCATCAAATATCTAGTCAGTTTCACATTTCTGCAATGGTCTCCCCCCCCAACCTTTTTTTTTTTTTAATTGGTTATTCACTTTAGGATCCATTGCATTTGGTTGATATTTATCTTAAATCCCTTAAAATCACTAGGGTTCCCCTTTGTCTTTTTCTTCTCGCAGTTTATTTGTTGAAGAAACTGGATTGTTTGTCCTATAGGGCTTATCATATTCTAGATTTGCTAATTGAATTCTTATAGTATCTCTGAACTTGCTCCTTGTATAATTTGAAAACTGGTAGTTAAAATTAGAGACTGAATCTGATTATTTTATTGGTTTCCTGAAAAAATATACTTTTTACATATTCTTTCTATTGCATCAAATCAGGTGTATAAGTGTGATTATCTGCTTTTTGTGACTTAGGGGCAGTGATGGATGTAAGCAGGGATTATCAATAGATACTACCAATTCAGTATTACTTAATTTAAAAACAAAACAAACAAAAGCAGTGATCATAGTCTGACCAGTCCTTAGTTTTCACTTTCTTCTGTCTTCGACACCGTTTAGCTTCTCCCCCAACCCTTAAAACAACCTTTGTATTCTGTGACCCTGGACTTTTTTTTCTGCGGAACGCGGGCCTCTCACTGCTGTGGCCTCTCCCGCTGCGGAGCACAGGCTCCGGACGCGCAGGCTCAGCGGCCATGGCTCACAGGCCCAGCCGCTCCGTGGCATGTGGGATCTTCCCGGACCGGGGCACGAACCCGTGTCCCTTGCATCAGCAGGTGGACTCTCAACCACTGTGCCACCAGGGAAGCCCCTGGACTTTATTTCTTAATAGGTGTTTTTGTTTTCTGAAACTCTTCTTAATATGAGTTTCAGAAAACAAAACTTTTCTTAATATGAAGGCTCTAATTCTACAAATAGTAATTTCTCCCTCAAAGAACTTACCCACAGTTTTGCTTTCAAACTCAATGGTAGGTAGTGGTGACTTTCAAATCTGCATTTTGAGGTTCAACCCTTACCCAGGCCCAGCATGTTTTAGGCTTGTTCCAAGTTGTAAACACACTAACCCATACAAAATGTTCCTGCTGCTGTGCCCTGAACTCTTCCTTTTCGCTCAGGCAGCAGCCAAGCTGGTACTGTCATCTGGGGGTTACCATGGGAACTGAAAACCCTGCTGGCTCTTCCCTACACCTCCTTTCTTCTTTGTCAGAATTAATGGACTTTGCCTAGAACCTAGCTCCCCACCCCCCATTCCCCTTTTCTTTATCTTTCTCATACTGATTGTTAATTCCACCTTAGACAACCCTTTATGTGGGCATAGCCTCTAATATGTCCTTCTTCCTTCCACCTCTCTTGTTACCTCAGAAAACCTCCCATTCTTCCATCTTGCTGTGTTCCTATTTATTTCTTGTATTTGTGAGCCTTTCAGAATTCAGTTATGGTTAATAAGCATGCAGATAAAGCTAGTGATGTACCTGTATCAAGGAAAGGTGTAAGTTTGAACAGAATCAGTTTACAAAGTTTATGAAGAAACAAGTTGATAAAGAACTAGTACTAGTACCATAAATATCTAAATCCTTTCAAAAATACCCAGAAATCTCCTCCAGAATCTTCTGAAAACATTTCATTCCTTAATCTTTTCTAATCAGAATTGCTTTCTTTCAATTAACAACCTTCAAAATATAGAAATTGGGCTTCCCTGGTGGCGCAGTGGTTGAGAGTCCGCCTGCCGATGCAGGGGACACGGGTTCGTGCCCCAGTCCGGGAAGATCCCACATGCCGCGGAACGGCTGGGCCTGTGAGCCATGGCCGTTGAGCCTGCGCGTCCGGAGTCCGTGCTCCGCAACGGGAGAGGCCACAACAGTGAGAGGCCCGCGCACCGCAAAAAAAAAAAAAAAAAAAAAAAAAAAAAAAATAATT
>NW_006788521.1:1611182-1647618 GCF_000442215.2 Lipotes vexillifer | reverse complement strand
AAAAAAAAATATATATATATATATATATATATAGAAATTGTTTTATGTCAATCAATCAGTTTTTTTCTTTTGTTTTACAACTAATGGGGAAGTTCTTATGTGATATGCATTGTACTAAATGCTTTTTAAAAATCTATTATCCTGTTTTTAAAATCTTCTTAGTAGTCTCGTAAAGTAAGGTATTCTTGTTGTGTAAAAGAAGGAACCAAAGGCCCATTGGTTAAGAAACTTGTCTGAGGTCATGTAGTCAGTGACAGCCAGGCCCTGATTCCAACTCAGGTCAGAATGACTCCAAGTGTGCATCTTTTACTGAATTGTCTTGCCTCCTAGTATTGTTGTAATATTTTTGCTTTCATGATTTTGTGAATTATATGACTTCCCAGCTACTCCTAGGTTAAATCGGCTTTTATGGACCAGCCTAGCCTAGAAGCCCAGCCAGAACCTTTACCATGATTCTCATGGGAACATACATTTCCAGTTCATGTACTGGCTTACAAATGAACTTTTAGAAGAACACATATTCCTAGTTGTTGAGGTTCAAAATCACCTTGTGTAAAACTGGATTCAGTCCTAGCCTTTTCTCCTCGTGACATTTTTAGCTCCTGTCTCAGCTTCCCCATGTGTCAGTGATACCACTATTTTTATATTTTTCTAATCTGGAAACCTTGGAATTGTAATCTTTTCTGGCTTCTTTGTGAACAGTACACACAGTCTGTTTGTCATTAAAGCTTGCAGTTCTCATTTAAGCTCCCTTTCAGTTTGTCCAATAATATTCCATTCCCACTATAGCCACACTAGGTTCCAGGTACTTCTCATCTTCTTCCCTCCCTCCTCCCTTGTTTCCCTCCCCCCATTCCAGAAACAATCGTTGAGCACCTAACCTGAACCAGGCACCTAATTTGAACCAGGCATTCCTCGAAGCATTATCCCAGCCCTGCTACCATCTGTGTGGACTCAACATCACCATTTTTTAACTATGATTCCTTCTCTCTTGAATGGGATTAGTTATCCTTGCCTTATCTCAAGATTAAGGATCTAAAGGATACATACATGAAAGTATAAGAAAACTGAAATATATACAAATTTAAGGTACCAACATACTGCAGTTGTGTGATTTAGGATTGAGAGTAAAAAATGATAACTTTTGAATAAATCATAAATGTTCTGTTGCCCATCTGAAATATTGTTATTCTACTTGGCAGACAATGGTACATGGACTCAGCTCTGGTTGGTGTCAGATTATCATGAGCATGGATCCCTTTTTGATTACTTGAACAGATACACAGTTACTGTGGAAGGAATGATAAAACTCGCTCTGTCCACAGCAAGTGGACTTGCCCATCTTCACATGGAGATAGTTGGTACCCAAGGTAACTCAAAGCAATCCTGTTATTTAAGCTTTAAATTCCCATGGATCTAATGTCTGTTCAGAAAATTTTTGCAAGAAGTCAGCTTAATTGGAGATATTTAAAATGAGTTTTTAGATGAGAATATTTTACCTTTCTGTTGAAAATCTAAGGTGGAGTTATGAATCTGGGAATTTGTTCAGAGATTCTCCAGTCATTGTAACAATACTGATATTTTTGTAAGTTCTTAAAAGTAGTAGCGCTTAGTCTTTCTTGTGATTTTTGAGGATCTTGATTTTGGAATTTAGTTTATGTGCAGTACCATATGAAATGTGAAAAAGCTTTGTAAACATCAACATGCTACATAAATGTTATCTGGCTATCTAATAATTATATTTGACCCTAGGATAAGGAGACTGCATGAGACAGTTTTACAGTTGAAAAATTGAATACTAAGTTTATGAAATTTTTATGCTTTGATTTTTGTGCCATATATCAGATGCCAATATATTCTCTGCTCTAATGATTATCCACTTGCTACCTGATGACTCCCCCACTCCCAACTTTACAACACACATGCTGTTTTACTATCTCAGCCAGCCCCATCTTTGTAAATTTTATTACTGTTGATTATAACAGCTTTATTGAGTTATAATTTACCCATCTGGTATACAATTCAATGGTTTTTAGTATATTCACAGAGTTGTACAGCTATCACCACAATCAGTTTTAGAACATTTTCATCATCTTAAAAGAACCCTGTAGTTCTTAGCAGTCATTCCCCATTTCCCCCCAAACTCTTTAGCCTTAGGCAACCTCTAATATACTTTCCATCTTATAGATTTGCTTATTCTGGACATAGCATACAAAAGGAATCATACAATATGTGATCTTTTGTGACTGGCTTCTTTCTCTTAGTGTATTTTCAAGGTTCATCCATGCTGCAGCATTTATCAGCAATTCATTCTTTTTTAGGGCTGAGTAATATTTCATTTATTTTTATGGCTGAGTAATATTTCATTGTATGGATATACCACATTTTGGGTATCCATTCATCAGTGATGGACATATGGGTTGTTTCCACTTTGGGCTGTTATGAATAATGCTGCTATGAACATTGTTGTACAAGTTTTTGTGTGGACATGTTTCTAGTTCTCTTGGATATATACCTGGGAGTGGAATTACTGGATCATATAGTTACTCTAAAGATTTGTGAAACTGCCAGACTGTTTTTTCCAAGTGCCTGTATTATGTTACATTTGCATAAGCAGTCTCTGAGGGTTCCAAGTTTTCCACATTGTAATTATTATTTTTTAATTTTAATTATTTTAAAATTATTAAAAAAATTTTTTTCCCATTTTAGTAAGAAGACTTCTAGATTAAAATACATAGTCCCTGCATAGTACAACTTTTTCTAGTGGTATTAAGGTATTATACATTTAATAAGTATATTCCAGTTGATAGACAAAGGAAGTGATTGAAATTCTTGGTTCTTGAATTCAAATGTCAGTGGCTAGGATTCCTGTAAAAAATTCATAGGGTATCAACAAACTAGTATCTGTATCCCCCAGTCTTTGAGTATTAGACTTACATTTTTTGAGCATCATCCATTTTCTTTGAAGAAATGTAATTTCAGCAACTTTTTGTATAATGATTCACTTAAGGTGGTTTAGTAATGGCCCAGGTATTGCGGTGATGGGGGTTGAAATGCTTCGACACTGGGATGGGAGGAGAAGCTTTTGAACCTAAAAGTGAGATTTGTGATTGGTATTACCCTTTAAGCAACCATGTTTAATTTTTTTCTTTCTTTAGGAAAACCAGCCATTGCTCATAGGGATTTGAAATCAAAGAATATCTTGGTAAAGAAGAATGGAACTTGCTGTATTGCAGACTTGGGACTGGCAGTAAGACATGATTCAGCCACAGATACAATTGATATTGCTCCAAACCACAGAGTGGGAACAAAAAGGTATACTTATGGCTACACAGTGATTAATATGTTTTGAAATTGACTTCTTTTCCTTCTCATTTCTAGATACATATCTTTTCTGAAACTCGACCTTGTACTTTATTAGATTGCTCACAGGTAGAAGATCTCATGGTCTTGCCTGCCCTGAAACCAAGGTTACCTGACTTTAAAAGGTAACTGCTGATGAAAGGTGGCCTTTCCAGAAAATATTACTGTTAGTTATCATAATAATAGCTAATGTTTATGGGGTACTTACTATGTGCCAATCATTTTAATGGGTCTTTTATGTATATCATTTATTGTTCTCTTCAAATGTGCTGTAGTTAGCCCAACTGTTTTCATATTTTTATTTCCTGAAAACATGCCTTTCTCTCTTCAAACTTTCCCATGTGCTGTATCCTAGAGCATACTTTCTGCTTTTATTTCCTTCCCTAGCTTGTACTTAGTCTTCCTTTCTCATAGAAATCCTTTTCTGGACTGTTAGATGTCCTTGGCAAGGGCCCTCACTGCATGCTAAACTTGGACCATTGAGGCACTTAGCACATTATAACTGTCCATTTATTTGTCTGTATATTCCATTGGATCATAAGCTGCTTGAGAGCAGCCTTGTATTCCCAGCATGCATCACAGTGCCTAATACATAGTAAGTCCTCAATAAATATTTGTTGAGTCTATGAGTGCTCAAAGGACCTAATTAGGTAGGTATCACTACCCTCAATTCAGAGATGAGGAAAACACCTTGTGGAGGTTAAGTAATGTGTCCAAGCTGAAGAGCCGAGATTTGATCCTGGGCCTTTCTCACCCAAAAGGCTTTGCTCTGTGTATCACACAGCATTTGCCACCACATATCTTCAAACTGCTACCTTGGACTTGAATAGAGCCAATATTCTATCTCAGTCGTGTTTGTGACTTATGGATTCAACAGGGACTCCCAGATCTCTTGACTCCATGTTCCAGGCAGTGGTTGCTGCAGGTCTTTGTGAGTCCTAGGACTTTTGAAGCCTCAGAACTGTGCAAGGTGGTATCAATAGGAGAACTGGCATTCATTTTTATCTATTATTTTGTTCCTGGAGTATGTCTTTGTCTTTCCTTTTATCCTATATTAGTGAGAAGACGTCTAGATTAAAATATAGTACATAGCCAAGTAGGTAGTGTACATTAGGACACCTAGGATAGTCAGTTATTACGTGTGGGTCCCTGGAAACTTAGATCATAAGGCAGATAGCATAAAATGGCTGTTTCAGCTTTTCATGGGATTTGGTTGACATCATTAATTTGCAAACCAGTTGGGATATTTAATGTTTTTCTTGAGTCTAATATGATCTCAGTTGTGTGTGGAAGCTTGAGCTTCAGAGATCAGACCCAGGGAGAGGACAGGGGTGGGCTGTGTAGAAACAGTCTGAAGGGGCTGGAGGCTGGTGCAACTGACTGCACCTGAAGTTATACACAGAGGAAGCCTGGGCTGCCTTAGAGGCCAGGTGCCATTGTGTGGGCAACGCATGAGGGGAGGGTTGGGACCTGCCATTACAGCCTTTTTCCTGGCATGAGCTCTCAGGCAGCAGGACACAGCCTACACAAACTCCTGGAGCAGTCATGATACATACCCCACCCCCCAACCCCAGGCTTCAGGAGCGATCGATCGTGAGCTGCCTCTGCTCACCTCATGTGCTCTGGGGACACACGTGAGCTGCCACCACCACCACCAATCCCAGGACCAGGCCGCCACATCTGCACACCCTCTATCAAGGGGATAACTGCCAGCACATGCTGAGGAAAGAGGTGACAGGCATCCATACTAAAAACAGTCCTTGCACCAAAAGTATTAAACTCACACAAGGTACACAGGGACACCCCCACATATAAACAGTCTTCCAAGATCACCATCGATAACTGTTTCTCCTAAACTCACAGAATAAGAGAAATACAAGTAAAGTGAAGAAGCAGAGGAACCACTCCCAGTTAAAAGACCATTAGAATTCCCCTGAAAGAACAAACAATGAAACAGACCTCTTCGGTCTAGGGGACACTGATTTCAAAAAGGAAATAGTGAAAATACTGAAGGAATTAAGAAAGGCTATCAACAGCAATACAGAGTACTATAAAAAGGAACTAGAAACCATAAAGAGGAACCAAGAAAAATTAGAAGAAAACTCACTTGCTGAGACAAAAACTAAAGGCAATGAATAGCAGAATAAATAATTGAGAAGAACGAGTAAGTGACCTGGAAGATAGAATATGGAAATCACCCAATCAGGATGGCAGACAGACAAATGTAAAAAAGAGACCTATGGAATAATATAAAGCATGCCAATCTAGGCATAATAGGGATTCCAGAAGGGGAAGAAAGAGAAAAGGGGATCAAAAATGTATTTGAAGAAATTATGACTGAAAAATTCCCAAACCTAAGGAAGGAAACAGATAACCAAGTACAGGAAGCACAGAGGGTCCCAAACAAGGTGAACCCAAACAGATCTATACGACGACCTATTATAATAAAAATGGCAGAAGTTAAAGAGAGGATTCTAAAGGCAGCAAGAGAAGAACAGAGTTAATTACAAGGGATCCCCTATAAAGTTATCAGCTGATTTCTCTACAGAAATGCTGCAGGCAAGAAGGGAGTGGCAAGATACATTCAAAGTCCTGAAATGGAAAAGTCTGCAACCTAGGGTACTCTACCCAGCAAGATTATCATTGAGAATAGAAGGAGAGAGAAAGAATTTCTCAGATAAGCAAAAAACTAAAAGAATACAGCCGTACTAAAGCTATCCTACAGGGAATATTGAAAGGTCTTCTCTAAATAGAAAAGGAGTAACAGTCTATAGGGAAGAGAAAATCACAATTGGAAAGCAAATTACCTAAATAAGCCAGTACACACACAGATTAAAAAAAAAAATTCTGTGAAAATGATGGTAACCACAATGAACAGCAAAAGGATGAACATGAAGATGTAAAAGAGGACATCAAACTCATAAAATGTGGGGAAGGAGGGTAAGAAAATGTAGATTTTGGTTTTTTTCACTTCCTAGATGTGTTTGAGCCTGTATGACTACCAGTCTAAGGCAAGTAGATATAGGACGGGGTTAACATATTTCAGAAACAGAGTAAACACAAATCAAAAACATACAGTAGATTAACAGAAACAAAAAAGAAGAGAACATAAGTGTAATACAAGAGAAAATCATCATCAAATCACAAAAGGAGAAATAATAGAAAAGGACAAAGAAGAAATATAAAATCAACAGGAAAACAAGGTCAAAATGGCAATGAATAACATATCTATCAATAGCTACTTAAATGCCAATGGACTAAATGCTCCAGTCAAAAGACACAGAGTAGTAAGCTTCTGCACAGCAAAGGAAACCATAAACAAAATGAAAAAACAGCCACAGAATGGTAGAAAATATTTGCAAACTGTGCAATGGACAAGGGCTTAGTCTCTAAAATTTACAAACAGCTCATATGGCTAACTATCAAAAAAAAAGCAACCCAATCAAAAAATGGGTGGAAGACCTAAATTGATATTTCTCCAGAGAAGACATACAGATGGCCAAGAGGCACATGAAAAGATGCTCAGCTAATTATTAGAGAAAAGCAAATCAAAACTACAATGAGGTATCACCTCACACCAGTCAGAATGGCCATCATCAAAAAAATCTACAAACCATAAATGCTGGAGAGGATGTGGAGAAAAGGGAACCCTCCTACACTGTTGGTGGGAATGTAAATTGGTACAACCACCATGGAGAACAGTATGGAGGTTCCCTAAAAAACTAAAAATAGAACTACTATATGATCCAGCAATCTCACTCCTGGGCATATATCTGAGAAAACCATGATTCAAAAAGATACATGCATCCCAGTGTTCATTGCAGCACTATTTAAAATAGCCAAGACATGGAAGCAGTCTAAATGTCCATTGACAGAAGAATGGGTAAAGAAGATGTGGGGTGTGTGTGTGTGTGTGTGTGTACACACACACATATATGTATATATACGTATACACACACACACACAATGGACCATTACTTAGCCATTAAAAAGAATGAAATAATGCCATTTGCAGCAACATGGATGGACCTAGAGATTATCATACTAAGTGAGTAAGTCAGACAGAAAAAGACAAATATCATATGATATCACTTACATGTGCAATTAAAAAAATGATACAAATGAACTTATTTACAAAGTAGAAACAGACTCCCAGACTTAGAAAACAAATTTATGGTTACCAAAGGGGAAAGGTAGGGGGGGGAGTGATAAATCAGGAAGTTGGGATTAACATATACACAATACTATATGTAAAACAGATAATCAATAAGAGCCTACTGTGTAGCACAAGGAACTCTGTGATAACCTATATGGGTAAAGAATCTGAAAAAGAATGGATATATATATATATATATATAAACTGAACCACTTTGCTGTACACCTGAAACTAACACAACATTGTAAATCAGCTATACCCAAGTATAAAATAAAAAATTAAATTAAAAAATAGGAATAAAAATATATTCTCAAAAAGATCTCTGAACATCCTGTGGTAAACCATAATGGAAAAGAATATGAGAAGGAATATATATATATATATAAATATATAAAATGTATATCTGAATCACTTTGCTGTACAGTAGAAATTAACACAACATTGTAAATCAACAATACTTGAATAAAATAAATTTTTTTAAATAGAAAAAAAGAGTGGCAGATTTGATAGAAAAAAACAAGAGCCTACAATATGCTGCCTACAAGACACCCACTTAGGGCAAAGGACACACATAGGTTGAAAGTGAGGGGATGGAAAAAGATTTCATGCAAATGAAAATGAAAAGAAAGGGGAGGTTGCAATACTCATATCAGACAAAACAGACTCAAAGCCCATAAAGAAAGATAGAGGAGGACACTATATAATGATAAAAGGATCAATACAGGAAGAGGATTTTATTCTTGACAACATATATGCACCTAATAATATAGGAGTACCTAAATACATAAAACAAATACTAACAGACATAAAGGGAGAAACTGATGGGAATACAATAATAGTAGGAGACTTTAACACCCCATTCACATCAATGGACATATCTTCTAGCCAGAAAATCAGTAAGGCAACAGAGATCCTAAATGGCACAATAGAACAGTTAGGCTTAATTGACATTTTCAGGACATTAAAAACCCAGAATAAACATTCTTTTCAAGTGCACATGGAACATTCTCTAGGATTGACCACATTACTAGGGCATAAAACAAGCCTCAACAAATTTAAGAGTATAAAAATTATCTCAAACATCTTTTCTGACCACAGCAGCATGAAACTAGAAATCAACCACAGAAAAGAAATGAGAAAAAAAAAAAAGATTACATGGAAACTCAACAGCATGCTATTAAAAAGCCAATGTCAATGATGAAATCAGAGAGGAAATTTTAAAATACCTTGAGGGACTTCTCTGGTGGTCCAATGGGTAAGGCTCCACACTCCCAATGCAGGGGGTCTGGGTTCAATCCCTGGCCAGGAAACTAGATCCCACATGCATGCTGCAACTAAGAAGTCTGCATGCTATAACTAAGAAGTCCGCAAGCTGCAACTAAGTCTGCATGCCACAACTAAAGATCCTGCGTGCCACAGCTAAGACCCAGCACAGCCAAAATAAATAAAATGAATAAATAAAATAAATATTTTAAAAAATACCTTGAGACAGATGACAATGAAAACACAACTATACAAAATCTATGGTATGGCAGCAAAAGCAGTTCTTAGAAGTTCATAGCAATACAGACCTTGCTCAAAAAACAAGAAAAATCTCAAACATCCTAACCTACTACTTAAAAGAATTAGAAAAAAGGAAAAAGGAGAACAAACAAAACCTGAAAGTAAGCATAAGGAAGGAAGTAATAAAGATCAGAGGGAAAAATAAGATTTTAAATAAAATAGAGATTTTTAAAAAAATAGAAAAAAATCAATACAACCAAGAGCTGGTTCTTTGAAAGGATAATCAAAATTGACAAACCTCTGGCCAGGCTCACCAAGAAGAAAAGAGAGAATCCAAATAAAGTAAATGAAAAAGGAGACATAACAACTGACACTGCAGAAATACAAAAACCATAAGGGAATACTGTGAACAATTAAATGCCAACAAATTTGACAACCTAGAAGAAATGGACAAGTTTCTAGAAACATACAGCCCACCAAAACTGAATCAAAAAGAAATAGATACATACAGCTGATTCACTTTGTTGTAGAGCAGAAACTAACACAACATTGTAAAGCAGTTACATTCCAATAAAAAAATAGATAATTTGAACAGACTGATCATTAGAGGTGAAACAATCTGTAATTTTAAAACTCCCTACAAACAAAAATTCCAGGACCAAATGGCTCCACAGGTGAATTCTACCATACAAAGAAGAGCTTACATTGATCCTTCTAACTCTTCCAAAAATTGAAGAGGAGAGAACACTCCCAAAGACATTCTATGAAGCCACCATTACCCTGATACCAAAACCAGACAAATACACCAGCAAAAAAGAAAATTACAGGCCAATATCATTGATGAATATAGATGCAAAAATTCTCAACAAAATATTAGCAAACTGAATCCAAAACACACAAAAAAGATCATACACCATGACCAAGTGGGATTCATTGCAAGTTCACAAACATGGTTCAACATTCACAAATCAATGTGATACACCACATGAACAAAAAAAAAAGACAAAAACTGCATGATTGTCTCAATAGATGCAGAAAAAGCATTTGACAAAATTCCATTCATGATAAAAAAAACTCTTACCAGTGTGGGTACAGAGGGAACATATCTCAACATAACAAAAGCTATTTATGACAAACCCACAGCCAATATAATACTCAGTGGTGAAAAGCTGAAAGCCTTCCCACTAAAATCTGGAACAAGACAAGGATGTCCACTCTCACCTCTTCTATTCAATCTGGTATTGGTAGTCTTAGCCACAGCAATCAGACAAGAAAAAGAAATAAAAGGTATCCAAATTGGAGGGGAAGAGGTAAAGTTGTCATTATATGCAGATGACATGATTCTACATATAGAAAACCCTGAAGACTCCACACATCGATTACTAGAACTGATAAATGAATTCAGCAAGGTAGCAGGATACAAGATTAACATACAGAAACCGGTTGCATTTCTTTACATTAATAATAAAACATCAGGAAGGGAATGTTAAAAAAAAAAAAAACCTTTCAAAATTGCACCCTCAAAAATAAAAGACTTAGGGGCTTCCCTGGTGGCGCAGTGGTTGAGAGTCTGCCTGCCGATGCAGGGGACACGGGTTCGTGCCCCGGTCCGGGAGGATCCCACATGCTGCAGAGCGGCTAGGCCCATGAGCCATAGCCACTGAGCCTGTGCGTCCGGAGCCTGTGCTCTGCAACAGGAGAGGCCACAACAGTGAGAGGCCCACGTACCACGAAAAAATTAAAAAATAAAATAAAATACTTAGGAATAAACCTGCCCAAGGAGGTGAAAGACTTGAGAACTCTAAAACATTAATAAAGGAAACTGAAGATGATTCAAAGAAATGGAAAGATATCCCATGCACTTGGATTGGAAGAATATTGTTAAAATGGCCATACTACCCAAAGCAATCTACAGATTTAATGCAATCCCTACCAAATTACTCATGACATTTTTCACAGAACTAGAATAATCCTAAAATTTATATGGAACCATAAAAGACCCAGAATTGTCAAAGCAATCCTGAAGAAAAAGAACAAAGCAGGAAGCATAACCCTCCCAGACTTCAGACAATACTACAAAGCTACAGTAATCAAAATAGCATGGTATTGGCACAAAAACAGACATATGGATCAATGTACAGAATAGAGAGCCCAGAGATAAACCCACACCACTACAGTCAATTAATCTTCAACAAAGGAGACAATAATATACAATGGGAAAAAGACTCTCCTTCAGCAAGTGGTGTTGGAAAAGTTGGACAGCTGCATGTAAATTGATGAAGTTAGAACACACCCTCTCACCATACACAAATATAAACTCAAAGTGGCTTAAAGACTTAAACATAAGACATTACACCAAAAACTCCTTGAAGAGATCACAGGCAAAACATTCTCTGACATAAGTCACACCAGTGTTTTCTTAGGTCAGTCTCCCTAGGCAGTAGAAATAAAAACAAACAAATGGGACCTAGTCAAACTTCCAAGCTTTTGCACAGGAAAGGAACCATTAAAAAAATGAAAAGACAAGCTACAGAATGGGAGAAAATATTTGCAAATGATGCGATTGACAAGGGCTTAATTTCCAAAATATACAAACAGCTCATACAACTCAACAACAAAACAACCCAATCGAAAAATGGGCAGAAGACCTAAATGGGCATTTCTCCAGGGAAGAAATACAAATGGCCAATAGGCACATGAAAAGATGCTCAATTTCTCTAATTATTAGAGAAATGCAAATCAAAACTACAGTGAGGTACTACCTCACACTGGTCAGAATGGCCATCATTAAAAACTACAAATAAAAAATGCTGGAGAGAATGTGGAGAAAACGGAACCCTCCACTGTTGGTGGGAATAATGTAAGTTGGTACAGCCACTATGGAGAACAGTATGGAGAAAACTAAAAACAGAATTATCATATGATCCAGCAATCCCATTGCTGGGCATATGTCCAGAAAAAACTGTAATCCAAAAAGATACATGCACCCCTGTGTTCATACCAGCACTATTTACAATAGCCAAAACATGGAAACAACCTAAATGACCATCAACAGATGAATGGATACTGAAGATGTGGTACATAGATACAATGGAATACTGCTCAGCCATGAAAAAGAACAAAATAATGCCATTTGCAGCAACATGGATGCAACTAGAGATTATCAGACTAAGTGAAGCAAATCAGAAATAGAAAGACAAATACCATATGATATCATTTATATGTGGAATCTAAAATATGACACAAATAATCCTATCTACGAAACAGAAACAGATTCAGGGACAAAGAAAACAGACTTGTGGTTGCCAAGGGGGAGGGCGTTGGGAGAAGGATGGAGCAGGAGGTTGGGGTGAGCAGGTGTAAGCTATTATATGTGGGATGGATAAACAGTGTCCTACTGTATAGAACAGAGAACTATATGCAGTATCCTATGATAAACCATAATGGGAAAGAATATTTAAATAAGAAAAAAAATTATATATATATATATATGTGCATAACTGAATTTCTGCTGTATAGCAAAGTGATTAACACAATATTGTAAATCAACTATACTTCAATTAAAATTTTTTTTTTAAAGAACAGCAGAAGCATAGTGAAAAGGGGAAAAGGTTAAAATTAATATTGACCCTCCCCCCACCTCCCCACCCAGGAGTAAAAGGAAGTTTATGCAACAGTTTAAAAGTAATGTCACTATTACATAAAATAAAATGCTGACTTCTTTTTTAGGTACATGGCCCCTGAAGTTCTAGATGATTCCATAAATATGAAACACTTTGAATCCTTCAAACGTGCTGACATCTATGCAATGGGACTAGTATTCTGGGAAATAGCTCGACGATGTTCCATTGGTGGTAAATCTCTCTCCCCTCCCCCAACATTTTGTCATGAACAAGTGGTTCAAGAATTGCCTTTTTTATTGAATGAAATTGTTTACCTGGTGATCACTGAGAGTGCCAGAAAAAATGAAAGAGATAAATGACATGACATGCTTTATCCTAGTGTAGTTTTATCCTAATACACAGCTTTATTCCAGTGTAGTCTTTTTCTATTTCCACTTGGGAAGCAACAGAAACCAACCCCTTGTTATGTTGCAATATAGATATTTAGAATGGATGACTACTTGAGAGACCACCCAGGAAGCTATTTCTAGCATGTACCTGAGTCAGACTGATTTTTTTCCCCCTGAGATTGTGGTTATTTTCTCAATCTTGAGAGCTGGAAATTACATATACGGAATACATATACTGCGTTGCATTACTTTTTTAAAGTAAGTTTGTGTTAGACTGAGCACTTTCAATGTTTACTTGAGAAATAGTCTGTTATCCTTGAGGACCAGGCTCACCAGAGACTAGTGCCTCAGGGTTTTGAGGCGGTGAGGGGTGGAGTAGCAAATAGGACAGGTTATTGACAGATCCAAGTAGAGGAAGGGACTTGCACCTCAGGCTTGCCTTGTAAGATTCACACCTTAGTGATAGAGTGTGTATCCCCGTACCAACTGAGAGGCTGTGCACTTGTAGAATAAAAGGTTTCATTTCTTGTGCATTAGGGTTCTGGGAGAAAATGTCAATCTGGTCATCACAGCTCATAGTTAACCATCATTAAAATAGCCTTTGCTGATCCCATGGCGATACTTAGTTTCAAGGTATGGGCTCAGTACTGACTCAGGGAGGTGGGTTGTTGATGGAGATGTGGATGAGAGACTGCAGTCTGTAAGCTGTGTTCCACTTACCTGATTTAGTAATGGGACACTGTAACAGGACTCTCAGCTGTTCTTTTTCTGTCTGGTCAAAGAATGCTCTGACATTATCTGAGTAAATCCTTCAAAATAGATTTTTTTTTCTCCACCAATGTAGGAATTCATGAAGATTACCAGCTGCCTTATTATGATCTTGTACCTTCTGATCCATCAGTTGAAGAAATGAGAAAAGTTGTTTGTGAACAGAAGTTAAGGCCAAATATTCCAAACAGATGGCAGAGCTGTGAAGTGAGTATTTATTTTGGATACTACACAGTTCTCTAAACTGCTTCTGGTTAGTAAATGGAAATTTGCTACTTTAAGGAAAACAGACATTAAGAATTCCCATTCCTTTATTTTTCATGGCTGTTAAACCAGTGAGTAAAAACAGAATAATTTGTTTTTCATGTTCAATTTTAAGTACATTGAAAGGGCTATGGAACGTTTTCAGTGGCCATTAGTGTATCAGAACAGTGTTTTAGATCTGCCAATGAAACAAGGCTCCTACATTTTAAATTAAAGCTTCCCTTCCATCAGGGTAGCGCAGAATAGTGGGATGAGTGCTGGATGGAATTAGGAGGCCTGTATTCTAGATCAGCCTGGCTGCCATTTCAGAGTCTGACTTTGGGCAAACCACTTCTGTTTTCTGGACCTTAATACGCCTTTTTGTAAAATGAGGGATTTGGATGATTATGAAGATGGTTCAGATGATTTTACATTTTATTCATCTCACTGCCCATATGACTATTCACCAGGAATTTGGGGAAAGTGCTTTCCAGCAGTGTCTGAGTGTCAGCAGTGTCTGAGCTTTTCAATCCCAGCTCTTACAAAAAGTTTTAGAAATATTTTTGTAGTTGTACCTTTAAAGAATTCATAAGAAAAATTTTGTTTAATCTGTCCTTAATTGCTAGCTGTTACTATTATAATACTATTATAATATTGGTGAAACAAAGCATTTCCCTCCAGATTTGATGTTTTGTAGTTTAGGCAGAATAAAAAGCTGGTTACTTAAGTAGTTGATTTTACATCTTAAAATAATGTAGGCCTTAGTAGACACCTTTGACATCAAGAGAGTTCCTTGGCTACCTTCAACCAAATCAAGTATCCAGGCCCAGATAAAATATATTGTGTGCTCACAGAATCTGCATGTTTTAACGAATGGAATTGGGCTAGATCTTGTCTTGTAAAAATTTGATCCTGATACTACAAAGCAGTTACAAATTGGAATTACTCATGCACTCATTCAGTGATTAGAGCAGATTAGTATTAAACAGATGGCTTTTTAAGCATGAAGGAGAGTTAGCAGTTAACATTAAAAATGCACATGCAATTTGCACTTAACTGTCACAGCATGCTGAATTAATGCCATCACTGGCATTTTTGTTTTTTTCTCCATTTGGCTAGTTTTCTCTATGTACTTATCACTAACTCAGTCTTTCACTTTTCTAGGGTTTTACAAATCTCCTCTCAATAGCTGAAACACATCAAGAATTTGAAACTGATAGGATACCTACAGAAGCATCTTCAGAACCCTCTGACTTTTTCCAGTCTGGACTGGTTGTTCTCTAGGCCAGCTTTCATCTTGGGATATCCCTCATCTGTGATTCCCTTTGCCTCTTTTATGGTGAATCCTCCTTCCTGGATCCCACATCTTCCTGTTTCTTGGTTTGCTCATTTCCCCCTCTCTCAGCTTTCTACTCAGATGTTACCTTGTCAGTGAGACATTACCTCTCAACCTATTTAAAATAGCACCTTCCTTCCCTGGCATATTTTATCTCCTTCTCTAAACAATGTTTCTCCTTAGCACTTACCATTGACAGTCCATGTATTTTACTTATTTTATTAATTATATGCTTTAGCCTTCTAGAATATCAGCTTTATGAGAGCAGAAATTTTGTCTGTTAGTTCACTGCTGTTAGTTCCCTAACACCTAGGATGGTTATCTAGTAGACTATAGGCACTCAGTTTGTTGGATGAATTTATGTATGCGCTGGGCCCTTGGTCATTTTTATCTGGAAACAAATGTTCATTTGTAGGGAATTTTCCTCAAGTATTTCCTTGATGTGTTCCTTTCCATTTTCCTCTGTTCTTTTTGTTCAACCCTGGTTATGAATGTAGATGTCCTGAACAGGCATTCTAATTTTCTTATCTTTTCCCTCCTATTATCCATCTCTTTGGGGGGTTTTTCTCAACTTTCTGGGAGATGTATCAGCTTTTACCTTTTGAGTTTTTTATTATTATTATTATTATTCAGGTTTATCTTCTAGTTCTGTAAAGTTTTTCTAAAACCAAACAAAACCCCAAAAATTATCAGTAAGTCCAATATCAGTGTTTTCTTTTATCTCTCTGAGGATATTAGTGATAGATTGTTGATAATGTCTTCTTTCTATACACCTTCTGTTTTCTCCAAGGTGCTTTTTTGTTTGTGTCAACTTCTGCATTTCATATTACTTTCCTCAAATGTTTGATCAAGCTCATACTCTTCATGTATAAAAGGGGCACTGAAAGCTGATGGGAAGCTTTGTGCACACGAATGGAGCTTATCATCATCAACTGTGATGTGAGCGTGATGTAACTGGGTTGCTTCCTTGGGGAACCACTGATGTCAGTCTCTTCAGGCTTTTCCTCTTGGGCGAAAGACTCTTCCAGTCTCTTACCTGGAGGATTATGTAAAGTCAGTGGCCGTGTTTTCGGAAGAAAGTTTATGGTCTTAGCGTTCAGTGTGTTGTCAGTGTGGAACTTCGCCATGTTCCCCAAGACAGAAATCTCAGTTCTACTCTCTCAGGTGCGAACCTCTCGACTTCTGCTGGGGTGGGGGTGGGGCAGTCACCCAGCTGTGTGAGGTTGGGCGGTGGGGCGGGGGGGGGGCGGGCAGCTATCTGGGGTTCTAGCTCCTTTGGCTGATCCTATTTTTAGCCTGAACTCCACCCCAGGGGGACTTGATGCAGTTAATTCCTCACTTCTGGGGGGCATTTCATGGTGAGTCAGGTTCGTTCTTTGCCTTGAACAACTCTGCTTTAGTATTCAGCCTTTTCAGTCTGCAAAGTAAATCACCCCTTGTCCATCTGCTTTCCAGCTCCTGGCACCAGTACCCTGTTGATGGGTATTTAGGTCATTTCTACTCATTTGCTATTACAAGTAACGCTGAAACAGAAATACTTGTATATATGTTATTTAAAAAGAAAATTTACAGGTAAAGATTATTATCCAAATCAGTGAAAAGTGGTACACGCGTTAATGATCTTTCTTGTCTTTTCTTGTAGGCCTTGAGAGTGATGGCTAAAATTATGAGAGAATGTTGGTATGCCAATGGTAGGCTTACAATCTTTCTTGTCTTTTCTTGTAGGCCTTGAGAGTGATGGCTAAAATTATGAGAGAATGTTGGTATGCCAATGGAGCAGCTAGGCTTACAGCTCTGCGGATTAAGAAAACATTATCACAGCTCAGTCAGTAGGAAGGCATCAAAATGTAAATTCTGCGGCTTTGCCTGAACTCTACTTTTTCTTCAGATCTGCTCCTGGGTTTTAATTTGGGAGGTCAGTTGTTCTACCTCACTGAGAGGGAACAGAAGGATATTGCTTCCTTTTGCAACAATGTAATAAGGTCAATTAAAAACGTCCCAGGATTTCTTTGGACCCAGGAAACAGCCATGTGGGGTCCTTTCTGTGCACTATGAACGATTCTTTCCCAGGACAGTTAACAAAATGTTGTGTGGTCTACCTTTATTTTTTATTAACACAAAACGTTTTTTTTAATGATTGCTGGTCTTAACTTTAGGTAACTCTGCTGTGCTGAAGATCATCTTTAAGGGTAAAGGAGCTGAATTGCTGAGTTATATGAAACATTTCTTATTTTTAAAGAAAGTGATTTACTCCTGGTTAGTACATTCTCAGAGGATTCTGAACCACTAAAGAGTTTCCTTGATGCAGACTTTGAATGTACTGTTCTATAATTTTCAGGATCTTAAAACTAACACTTATAAAACTCTTATCTTGAGTCTAAAAATGACCTCATATAGTAGTGAGGAACATAATTTATGCAATTGTATTTTGTATATTATTATTGTTCTTTCACATATTCAGAACATTACATGCCTTCAAAATGGGATTGTACTATACCAGTAAGTGCCACCTCTGTGTCTTTCTAATGGAAATGAGTAGAACTGCTTAAAGTCTGTCTCTGTGTGTGAAAACGTGTAGTGTTTTAATTCAAAAGTTGATTTACCTGGATAACCTAGACTTTTTCTGTTTTGTTTTTTGGAAGAGTTTTTCTGGTATGTCATTTGGTATTCCATTTTGAAAATGCCTTTTTCCTACCAAAATGTGCTTAAACCACTAAAGAAATGAAGTGGCATTAATTGGTAAATTGTTATCATGGTCATGTTTGAATATTCTCACGTCAAGCTTTTGCATTTTAATTGTGTTGTCTAAGTATACTTAAAAAAAATCAAGTGGCACTCTAGATGCTTATAGTACTTTAATTTAAAATCTGTAGCATACAGACTAATTTTTCTAAAAGGGAAAGTTTGTCTAGCTGCTTGTGAAAAGTTGTGTGGCATTCTGTAAGCCATTTTTTTCTTTATCTGATCAAAGACAGTGTTATTTTTTTAAGAAATGAGCTACGTTTAAAATTAGAATATGGTTAATGTTAAATAATAGGCCTTTTCCTTGGAAGGTAAAGGTAGTTAATAATGTGGATAACAGTGTGTGAGAGAGTCACATTTGTTGTGTAGGAGTCAACGTTCTGTGGATTTTCTGTCTTTGTACCTAAGGTTAGAGTTAGTGTGGTTTTGAGGTCTCACTACACTTTAAGGAAGGCAGCTTTTAATTCAGTCTTTCCTTCTCTGTGCAGATACTGCAAATGCCTAATTCACATGGTTATGGAATGAATTCGGTGCACCCTTGATATTTGGGAAAGTGGTAGCTAAGGAATATTCTGAGGAGAGGTTCTCCATTTACAGGTGTTTTTGGTCAAATTAAATGTTTAAAGCAAATTTGTCATGGTCTGTCTTCTCACATTAAGTTGAAACTAGCTTATAATAACTGGTTTTATTTCCAGTGCTAGAAAGTCTGCAAGATTTTTAGTTTTCAAAGTCCTCTTTATCACTGTGATCTTAATCTGGGGGTGGGGGTGGGGAACCTACCATAGCTGTGAGGCAAGACGTCCACCTTATAGTGCTATCAATTTCCTGATGAAAGGGTCAGAATAACCTGTACAGTATTTTGGTAAGAGATAGTGGCCACTTATGCTGACTGAGCTGCATTCTGTTAATGTCTTATCTCTTATACATAGAACAAATCTGAGACTATTTGGTCTTAAAGCCAAAGTAATTTCAGAATGAATGACATATTACATAGGAATTTAGTGTCAATTTTATGTGTTTAAAAACGTCATGAGGAAAATATGTTTAGAGGTTAATATTTTGAGTCCAAATTTGAGGGGTTTTTGTAGTTACCATGATTTCATCAAAGCAAATGAGTGAGTTTGAGAGGTTTGTTTTTTATAATTGTGTTATATTTCCTGTTTTATAATCTCTAGCTCTATGATCAGGTACTTAAAAATTTTTTTTTGGCCATTTACAAGCCTACCAGATCTGCTTTATGAAATCCAGGGGACCAATGCATGTTAATCACTAAAGCTATTTTTATATAATTTTAAGAACATACCAAAAGTTCTCCTCTGATTTAAAGTTGTGATACATGATTTCTCACTTTCATATAAGGTAATCAACTTTTGCTGAAGATATTCTTTATTAAGTAAAAAAATAAGTTACAATTTTACTGTTCTTGCCTAAATGGATAAAATGTACTTTTGATGAATCAGGGAATTTTTTAAAAGTTGGAATTTAGTTCTAAATTGGGTTTACATGTTACTCTAGCTAATTCCATTTTTTTGGCTAATGATAGTTTGATAACCCCAATTGGCTAGTACTGAAAATGAAAGTAACTTAAAAGATTTATAGATCATGATTACTGTGGCTATAACTGCAGAAAAATTTGAGAATAAATTTTATTATTTAAAAACACAGACCTTTGTTTATACTGCCTATCTTCAGATGCTCACTTTCCAAGTTTCAACTTGGCTAAAATATACCTTCAGGCAAATTATCTGTCCACGTCCACTTTGTTAGTGTCCCCAGAGGAACGGGGATGGGGGTCAGGTATGACCTAGTGGGGTGTAGACATTCCTGGTCCTTGCTTAATATCTCAGCTCTCTCTCTCCCAAACTGCCTTCCTGCTGGTCACTGACTCAGAGTGGGATGGCAGCAAGGTGGTAGCTGTGGCAATGAAGCAGTAGCCAATTGTATCTTCCATATGACAGGGTAAGGTCCAAAGAGCTGAGCCTCTAGTTATGCTGTAATGATAGTGCTCAGGAAGTGCCTCGAGTCAGGGTTCAGTGCCATGGTCATCAAGAATTCCAAATTTCAGTTCTTAAAAAAGTTCACTGGTCACTTGGCCATTTTGCAGCTCATGCATGAGTTACCTTTTTTTTCCCCCTCTACATTAAAGAACTGTAACATACAGAATATTTTGTAAAACAAGATGGCAAAGTGCTAATTAAAATGCACAGCAAAATTAGTATTCCATTAGACATGTCATATCAAGAGTTTATTTTTACGCCTGCACTGAAAGAGTGGTTGTAAGTAAACTGTTTCTTGACCATGGCAGTGTTCTGGCTCCAGATGGTAGAGAGTCCAAATACTGGTTCTGTCACAGCTTGGCAGAAAATGCCAAGTCAGATGTTTTTGAGAGTCTAAAGAATAGCTCATGACATGTACTACAGCTTCTTGAGTGTTTTGCAATGCTGGGATAGCCATGGGCCCTCTCTCTAGAAATGCTGGACTTCTAGGACATTCTGAGGATTGTCAGTACATTTAAACTTTTCAACCCTATTATGCAGTCTTATTTGTAATTGTAAACTTTAAAAAATGTGGTTAATAACATTCAACCAGTTTCTTAAAGCTTAAAAAGAACTTCAGTGAATGTTTTTGTTTTTAAATGAATTTTGTGAATTGAATATCATGAACCATGTTTTGATATCCCTTTTTCACATTGTGCCAATGGAATGGGGTGTTTGGTATTTCTTTATATGTCAAGGAGATGCTTCAAAATGTCAATTGCTTTAAACTTAAATTACCTCTTGAGAGACCAAGGTACATTTACCTCATTGTATATATGATGTTTAATATTTGTCAGAGCATTCTCCAGGTTTGCAGTTTTATTTCTATAAAGTATGAGTATTATGTTGCTAAATTACTCAAATGGTACTGTATTGTTTATATTTGTACCCCAAATAACATCTATACTTTGATTTCTATATTTTATTGTATTTGTGCAAAATCCTTTTGGCTTTACCACTGTAATCTCTGGCCTATAAGATATGTACAGAAAATGTCCATATAAATTTTCATTTAAGTTGGATGATTTTGAGAATCCTCTAAAGAGGAGAGAAAATACAAAAACTGCAGTTCCCCATAAGTTTTTTTAAACTGTATATTGTATTTGTAGTAATATTCTGAATGAACTGTAAATAGGAAGTAGAAGAATAATGCTTATGTCAAGTCCTAACACTACAGTAGAAAAATGGAAGCAATGCAAATAAATTACATTTTGTCCCAAGTGCTACTGGCATAATTTAAAATAAAGTGTGTATATTGGAGTGAGCCATGCTGTTATGAAATGCAGTTGCTGTAAACAGAGACTAGAATCTTTGGATGACTACCTGGTACAGGTTACAGTATCAGAACATGTTTGAGAAGTCCCCACAGGTGCACACAGGTGCATCTGTGTGTGTGGAGGCTTCTTTCCACATGCTTGGAGGTTACTGATCTGTCAGTGGACAGGATGGGACATGTCTACATATGAACTGCTTTGCCTCTGGCTCAGCAGATTTGCTAAGTTTGTGTTAAAGTGGTGTTAAAGTTTTTTGATGATTTTCAAAGGAAATTTAGAGTATTTTCATCTTCTAAGTTTTACCTTATTTTTCCTTCTTTTCCTAATTTAAGGATTTGTGAGAAATAATTTGTAGAAATAAGTTTTGTTTGTTCTGCTTTTTGTTTTTTTAAGTAGATTTGAACAGTCTCCTGGGAGTGAGAACTTGGCTGATAAAAGAACTAAGGAAGTAGTGGTAGAGAGGGGAGATGTCATCCCCAAGCCCTCGATGGACTCTGGGAGAGGTTTTGCAGATGAGATTGTTCTTGCATTAAAGACTAGTCACTTCAATTCAGGGGCTGGATTTAGGGATTTTTTTTTTCTTCATAATAAAGACATATCACTAGGATGTAGAGCTTTTGTTGGAAGTTAGAAGAAAGTAAGATTATTTTTAAAACATTATATAGATTCAGAGAAAGCAGATAGCTTTATCTCTTTATCACTTCTTCTGCCCCTGGGGTTTCATAATTTGGAGAAAGTGATTTTACATATATGGCCTGCAACTCTGCTTTTTTTGTTTCATAATTGAGGATTTCAAAAACAGTGGGGCTATTCCAAAAAAGTGAGTAGAAAATCTGATGTTACAGAAGCTAGGGCTCAGCCATGTAGGACTTCTACGAGTTAGAAAATATTCAGTTATATAATATTAAATCATTGTGGAAATAAAGGATTCTTAGTGTGAGTTAAAGAGAAATGGAAAAAAGAAGAAACTTAAGATGACTATTTCCTATTATGAAACAATAGAATTATAAGGAAGGGATATTGGCAACTTAAGTATTTCAAAGAAGGGAAAGGGACCCTAGACTGTTGAGAATTACAGGATTTGGATACAACTAAACCAGCTTTCAAAAATGAAGACCAAAAAAAGAAAAAAAATGGCAAAGTAAGACTAAAATGATTTGTTCCCTGTAGATCTACCTTACAGGAAATACTAAAAGAAATTCTTCAGAATGAAAATGATACCAGGTGGTAACTTGAATCCACAGAATGAAATAAAGAGTACTGGAAATGGGAAAGATAAAAGACTGTATAAATGTATTGCTGCTGTAACAAATTACTACAAATGTACTGACTTAAAATAACACCTACTTATGATGATGTCACATTTCTGAAGTCCAGGTATAATGTGGCTCAGTTGATTCTCTGCTGCATATTTCGGAAGTCCAAAAAAAAAAAATCAATGCATTGGGTGTGCTACATTCCTTTCTGGAGGCTCAGGATGAATTGACTTCCAAGCTTATTCAGGTTGTTGGCAGAATTCAGTTCCATGTGGTTGTAGGACTGACATCCCCATTTCCTTGGGGACTATCAGCCAGGGGTTGTTCTTCGCTTCTAGAAAGCACTTACATTCCTTGGTCCCCACTTCCATCTTCAAGGACAGCAAAAGCAGTTCCAGTCCTCACACTTCATCTCTCTAATCTCCCCTTCTCTCCATCTTTCCTCTGCTTCTCTTTTCCACTACATCTCTCTCCAATGGAATCTTCTACTTTCTTCTTTGCCTTTTCAGGGATCATGTGGTTACATTAGCCTAGATTATCCAGAAAGGCCCAATCTCCCTATTTAGTAAGCTCAATTTCATTTGTAAAATCCTTTCAGAGCAGAACCTTGATTGAATAAACAAAGGATGGGAATCTTGAGGTGACATCTGCCTACCACAATACCTATTTTCTCTTTAAATGGCATGTTACTGTATGACACAAATAATAATACTGTATTGTTGGTTTTATTACATAGATGCAATGTACATTACAATAATAGCACAAAGGAGTGGGTAGGAAATGGAACTGTACTGGAACAAAGGGGGATTCTGTATTTTATTGGAATTACATTAGTATTAATCTGAAGATTTTGGTTAATTAAAATACATACTGTAGTCCCTAGAGCAACCACTAAAACACTCAAAATACAGTTGAAGAAAACAAATCTAAATGGAACACTAGGGACTTCCCTGGTGGTCCAGCACTTAAGACTCCATGCTCCCAATGCAGGTGGCCCAGGTTCGATCCCTGGTCAGAGAACTAGATCCCACATTCTGTAATCAAAAGATCCTGCATGCCGCAACCAAAAGATCCCACACGCCACAACAAAGATCCCGTGTGCTGCAACTAAAGACCCGGCGCAGCCAAATAAATATATTTTTTTTAAATGGCACACTAAAAAATATTTAACACAAAAGAAGGCAGCAATAGAAAGATGGAGGTGCAAAAACATTTGAGACATTTAGAAAACATAGTAAAATGGTAACCATAAATCTAACCATACCAATGATTTCATTAAATTTGATTCAAGTATTTAGTCCAATCATAAGGTAGAAACTGTCATAATGGATAAAAAAGCAAGACTTAACTATATGGTATCTACAAGAGACACTTTGGATTCAAAGACAAATAGTATAAAAGTATGGAAAAATATATATACCATGCAAACAGAAACCATAAGGGAGCCAGAATGGATAATGTCAGACAAAGTGGGATTTGAAACAAATGACTAGAAATAGAGGACATTTCAAATGATAAAGGGTCAGTATATGAGGGAGATATGTTACCCAACCAAGCTTGGGTTCACTCGCCTGCATGCGGTAAAGCCAATCTAGTGACACCAGGTTGTGGTGAAGGAAAGTAGTGTTTATTGCAAGGCACCCAGCGTGGGGCCAAGCAAGAATGGGCAGCTCGTGCTCGAAAGACTCGAACTCCCCCATGGATTTTAAGGAAGGGTTTTTAAAGACAAAGTGAGGGAGAGGGCCATAGGGTCAGTGATCAGTTCATGCATAATTCTGACTGGTTGGTGGTGAGGCAACAGGGTGATGTTTTGGGACTCTCAATCATCAACTTTCTGGTTCCCAATGGTCTGGGGTCTACATGCTTGTGGTCAGAATGCAGTTAACTTCTTCCAGCTGGTAGGGGTTTTATCTGCAAAACAATTCATGGATATGCCTCAGGATATTATCTATAGCCCTTGAGGAGGAACTAAAGGTCCTTGACTTTGTTTTATAGATATATTATTTTGTCTTGCTTGACTGTTTTCTTTTGTTTCTGCATTTTCTCACTTATGATTAAATTTGCCCTTTGGTACTTGGGGAAGGCCTTGGAGGCTAAAACTTTGCTACAAAGAAGGCGTGGGGAACACGGGGATCTGTCCCTGGGAGGGGACTGCAGGGTCCTGCTTGGTTTCAGATATAACAGCTATTAATGTATATGCACCTAAAAACAAATACATGGAGAAAAAAGTGACAGAACTGAAGGAAAAATGGACAATTCAGCAATGATATTTGTAGATTAATATCACATTCTCAATAATTGATAGAACTCGACAAAAAGCAAAAAAGAGAATGTCACCACCCAACTTGTCCTGACATGTGTAGACCAACCACCACAGCAGAACACACATTCTTTTCAAGTCCACATGGAACATTCTCCAGGAAAGAGCACATACTATGCCATAAAACAAGTCTCAATGAATTTGAAAGGACTGAAATCATAGAAAGTGTATTCAACCATGTTGAAATTAAGTTAGAAGTCACCAACAGATGTTTTGCAGACCCTCAAATATGTGGAAATTTAACACATTTCTAAACGCCTGTGTATTGAAGAAATCAAGGGAAGTTAGAAAATTTTAATGGAATGAAAAAACAGCATATTAATATTTATGGTATGCAGCTAAAACAGTACTGAGAGGGAAGTTTAGTTTTAAATACCTATATTTGAAAAGGTATTTAAATTCCATGAAGATAGATGCAAAAGTCCTTCACACTATTAGCAAACTGAATCCAGCAACAAATAAAAAGGTTTATACACAAGGACCAGATAGGATATATCCTGGAGCTGCAAGCTTGATTTCACATCCAAAAAGTTGTATACCATATAAATAAAATAATAAAACCCATACGGTCAACTAGACCCAGGAAAAAGCATTTGACAGAATTTGACACCCATTCATGATAAAAACCCAAACTAGGAATGTAAGGTACCTTCCTCAACCTAAGTGAAGAATTTTTTCAATCTATGAAAATCCCACAGCTAATAAACTTAGTGATAAAAGAGAGCTTTTCTTCTGAAATCAAGAGCAAGCAAAAATATCCACTCATTTTTATGCAACACTGTAGTGGAGGTTCTATCCAGCTCCTGATCTCCCTCCCCCCAACTCCTGCCAAAGATTAAAGGAATTCAAATTTGAAAAAGTAAAACTATTCACAAATGACATGATCTTGTATGAGCCTAAGGAATCCACAAAAAAGCTACTAGGATAAATTGCAAGGTTGTATGATACAAGATCAATATATTAAAATCAATTGAAATTCTCTATTAGCAATGAGCAATCCTCTTAAAATTAAAAAACTTCCACGTACTATAGCATTAGGAATACAAGAATAAATTTCATTGAAAAATTATAAAAGTTTCTGAGAGGGGCTTCCCTGGTGGCACAGTGGTTAAGAATCTGCCTGGCAATGCAGGGGACATGGGTTTGAACCCTGGTCTGGGAAGATCCCACATGCCGCAGAGCAACTAAGCCTATGCGCCACAACTACTGAGCCTGCGTGCCACAACTACTGAAGCCTGCGTGCCTAGAGCCTGTGCCCCTGCCAATACAGGGGACATGGGTTTGATCCCTGGTCCAGGAGCGACTAAGCCTGTGCGCCACAACTACTGAGCCCGCGTGCAACCAACTACTGAAGCCTGCGTGCCTAGAGCCTGTGCTCCGCAACAAGAGAAGCCACTGCAATGAGAAGCCTGTGCACGGCAACAAAGAGTAGCCCCCACTCGCCACAACTAAAGAAAGCCCACGTGCAGCAATGAAGACCCAATGGAGCCAAAAATAAATAAATAAATAAATAAATTTTTCCAAAAAAGTTGCTGAGAGAAATTAAAGATCTAAATAAATGGAAAAACGTCCCACATTTGTGGACTAAAAGATTCAATACTCATAATGGTAATTCTCCCCAAATTGTTCTCTAGCTTCAACTCAATCCCTGTCAATATTCCAGCAGGCTTTTTGGTTTGTTTAGAAATTGACAAGCTGATCCTAAGACTTGCATGGAAATACAAAGTATCTAAAATGGCCAGAATTATTCCCAAAAAATAAAATAAAAAAACTGAGGAATTACCCTACCCAATTTCAAACTTATAAAGCTGTGATAATCAAGACAGTGTTTGTTGGCATCAGGAAAGGCAGATAAAGCAATGGAACAGGATTAACAGTCCAGAAATAAACCCTTACATATATGAAAAATTGATTTGACATATGTGCCAAGACATTTCAATGTGAGAAAGAGCAGTCTTCAATAAGTGGTGCTGGGACTACTGGACAGCAATATGGGGGGGGAAAAAAAGATAGGAAGAGAGAGTTATTTAGACCCTTAGCTTATTATAGACCTAAAGATAAAAGCAAAGGCTGTACAACTTCTAGAAGAAAATGGGAGAAAATCTTCATGACCTTGGGTTAGGTAAAGACTTCAATGTGACACAAAAAGCAAAATTAAAACCATGCTGATAAACTGGACTTCAAAATTAAAATTTGGGCTTAAAAATAATTACTGTTGGCTGTGATCAAGGTGGTGGAGGATTAGGATGTGAAGCTCACCTCCTCCCACAAAAACACTAAAAACACACCTACAAATAGAATGATTCACACAGAACATCTGCTGAATGCTACCAGAAGACCTCTGACTTCCAGAAGGGCAAGAAAACCTCCAAGTAACTGGGTAGAACAAAATGAAAAAGAAAAAGAAAGGAATTGGGATGGGACCTGCACCCCAGGGAAGGAGCTGTGAAGGAGGAAAGGTTCCCACACCCCGGGAAGCCCCTCACCAGCGGGGAGACCAGTCTGGATGGAGGGGGAGCTTCAGAGCCTAGAAGGAGAGTGCAGCAACCAGTCTGAGAACAGCAAAATGGGGAGTAATCTGCACAGAAGGTCGGCACCACCACCCTGCACTCCCCAGCATGAGATGCTCATCTGTTGGTGTGGGTGGGGGCTGGGGGCTGAAGCTCAGGCTCCAGAGGTCAGACCCAGGGAGAGGAGCAGGGTTGATTGCGAGGAGACAGCCTGAAGAGGCTGGACTGTGGCAACTAAGGGTGTACTCAGAAGGAGCCTGGGCCCACCAGTGAGGCAAGGTGCCATTGTTGGGGGGCATACAAGGAGCAAGGTGGGACCACCATAAGGGCTTCTTTCCCTGTGAGTGCTCTCAGGCAATAGGACACCACCTACAGGAGCTCTGGGGGTGGGGGCAGGTTGCCGCCACCATCGTGGGCTCCAGAGGCAGGCATGGGCCGCTGCTGCCATTATGAGACTCGAAAGCAGGTGCCAAGCCCTGCCCCCGCCATCCCAGGAGCACACAAGTGCCACTCTACCTGCACACCCCACATCAAGGGGATAATGGCCAGCACATGCTGAGGAAAGAGGCAGCAAGCATCCAAACTAAAAGCAGCCCCTCAATTCTGGACAAGATGGCATAAGGACTTGAGCTCACCTTCTCTCACAAAAACACCAAAATCACAACTCACTGCTGAACAACCAAAAAAGACTGGAACCTACCGAAAAAAGATATTTTACATTCAAAGACAAAGAAGAAGCCACAATGAGATGGTAAGAGGGGCGCTTCTGTGACATAATCAAATTCCATACCCACCAGGTGGGTGACCCACAAACTGGAAAATAATTATATCACAGAGGTTCTCCCACAAGAGAGTTCTGAGCATCATGTCAGGCGCCCTAGCCTGAGGGTCTGGCATTGGGAGGAGGAACCCCCAGAGCATTTGGCTTGGAAGGCCAGTGGGGCTTGAGTGCAGGAGCTCCACAGGACTGGGGGAAACAGGGGCTCCAATCTTGGAGGGCACACACAAGGTTTCACATGCACTGGGACCAGCACAAAGCAGTAACTCCATAGGAGCCTGGGCTAGACCTACTTGCGAGTCTTGGAGGGTCTCCTGGGGAGGCAGGGGTTGGCTGTAGATCACTGGTGGGGGCAAGGACGCTGGTGGTAGAGGCCCCAGGAAATACTGATCAGTGTGTGCTCTCCAGGAGGTCGTCATTTTGGCACCAAGACCTGGCCCTACCCAACAGCCTGCAGGCTCCAGTGCTGGAACACCTCAAACCAAACAACCAGCAGGATAGGAACACAGCCCCACCCATCAGCAGACAGGCTGCCTAAAGCCGTACTGATCTCAAAGCCACCTCTAGACACACCCCTTTACACAGCTCTATCCACCAGAGGGACAAGACCCAACTCCACCCACCAGTGGGCAGGCACCAGTCCCTCCCAACACGAAGCCTGCACAAGACCTAGGACCAACCTCACCCACCAGGGGACAGACACCAAAAGCCATAGGAACTATGATCCTGCAGCCTGCAGAAAGGAGACCAGAAACACAGAAAATTGGACAAAATTAGATGGCAGAAAAATATGCTCCAGATGAAGGAACAAGATACAAACCCAAAAGAACAACTAAGTGAAGTGGAGATACGCAATCTACCTGAAAAATAATTTAGAGTAATAATAGTAAAGATGATCCAGGATCTTGGAAAAAGAATGGAGACACAGACCGAGAAGATACAAGAAATGTTTAACAAAGAGCTAGAAGATTTAAAGAGTTTAACAAAGAGCCAGAAGATTTAAAGAACAAACAGAGATGGACAATACAATACTGAAATGAAAGATACACTACAAGGAATCAATACCAGAATAAATGAGGCAGAACAATGAATAAGTGAACTGGAAGACAGACTGGTGGAAATCATTGCTGTGGAACAGAATAAAGAAAAAAGAATGAAAAGAAATGAGAACAGTCTCAGAGACCTCTGGGACAACATAAAACACACCAACATTCACATTATAGGGGTCCAGAGAGAGAGAAAGAGAAAGGCCTGAGAAAATATTTGAAGAGATTATAGCCAAAAACTTCCCTAACATGAGAGAGGAAACACTCAAGTCCAGGAAGCGCAGAGAGTACCGTACAAGATAAACCCAAGGAGGAACACACCCAGACACATATCAAACTCACAAAAACTAAAGACAGAGGAAAAATATTAAAAGCAACAAGGGAAAAATCGACAAATAACATACAAGGGAATCCCCATAAGGTTGTCAGCTGATTTTTCAGCAGACACTCTGCTGGCCAGAAGGGAGTGGCACAATATATCTGAAGTGATGAAAGATAAAAACCTACAACCAAGAGTACTCTACCCAGCAAGGCTCTCATTCAGATTCAACAGAAAAATCAAAAGCTTTACAGACAAACAAAAGCTAAAGAATTCAGCACCACCAGACCAGCTTTACAACAAATCCTAAAGCAACTTCTCTAGGCAGAAAAGAAAAGGCCGCAAGTAGAAACAAGAAAATTACAAATGGGAAAGCTCACCAGTAAAGGCAAACATAAAGTAAAGGTAGGAAATCATCCACACACAAATATGACATCAAAACCAGCAACTGTGAGGAGAGTACAAATGCAGGATATTGGAAATGCATTGGAAATTAAGAGCCCAGCAACTTAAAACAGTCGTGTATATACAAAGACTGCTATGTCAAACCTCACAGGAACCACAAACTGAAAATCTACAATAGATACACAAAAAAGAAAAAGCAATCGAAACACAACACTAAAGATAGTCAACAAATCACAAGAGAAAAGAACAAAAGGGAAGAAAAAAGACCTACAAAATCAAATTCAAAGCAATTAACAAAATGGTAATAAGAATATACATATCAATAATTACCTTAAATGTAAATAGATTAAATGCTTTAATGAAAAGACAGAGACTGGCTAAATGGTTACAAAAACAAAACCTATATATATGCTGTCTACAAGAGACCCGCTTCAGATCTAAGGACACATACAAACTGAAAGTGAGGGGATGGAAAAAGCTATTCCATGCAAATGGAAATCAAAAGAAAGCTGGAGTACCAATACTCAGCTGACAAAATAGACTTTAAAATAAAGACTGTTACTAGAGACAAAGAAGGACACTACATAATGATCAAGGGATCAATCCAAGAAAAAGATATAACAATTGTAAATATATATGCACCCAACACAGGGGCACCTCAACATTTAAGGCAAATTCTAACATCCATAAAAGGAGAAATCGACAGTAATATAATAATAGTGGGGGACTTTAACACCCCACTTTCACCAATAGATCATCCAGACAGAAAATCAATAAGGAAATAAGGACTTAAATGACACATTAGACCAGATGGACTTAATTTATATTTATAGAACGTTCCATCTGAAAGCAGCAGAATACATTTTCTTCTCAAGTGCACATGGAACATTCTCCAGGATAGATTCCATCTTGGGCCAGAAATCAAGCCTCGGTAAATTTAAGAAAATTGAAGTCACATCAAGCATCTTTCTGAACACAGCACTATGAGAAAAAAAATGTAAAACACACAAACGTGGAGTCTAACAATACGTTGCTAAACAACCAATGGATCACTGAAGAAATCAAAAAGGAAATAAAAAAAAATACCTAGAGACAAATGACAACAAAAACATGACAATTCAAAGCCCATGGAACGCAGCATAAGGTTTCTAAGAGGGAAGTTTGTAGCAATACAATCTTACCTCAGGAAACAAGAAAAATCTCAAATAACCTAACTTTACACCTAAATCAACTAGAGAAAGAAGAACAAGCCAAACCCAAAATTAGTAGAAGGAAATAAATCATAAAGATCAGAGCAGAAATAAATGAAATAGAAATGAAGAAAACAACAGAAAAGATCAATGGAACTAAAAGCTGGTTCTTTGAAAAGATAAAGTTCATAAACCTTTAGCCAGACTCATCAAGGAAAAAAAGGTAGAGGGCTCAAATCAATAAAATTAGAAATGAAAAAGGAGAAGTTACAACTTACACCACAGAAATAAAAAGGATCATAAGTGACTACTGCAAACAGCTATGGGCCAATAAAATGAGCAACCTAGAAGAAATGGACAAATTCTCAGAAAGGTACAAACGTCCAAGACTGAACCAGGAAGAAATAGAAAATATGAACAGACCAATCACAAGTACTGAAATTGAAACTGATTTTAAAACTTCCAACAAACAAAACTCCAGGACCAGATGGCTTCACAGATGAATTCTATCAAATATTTAGAGAAGGGTTAGACCTATCCTTCTGAGACTCCTCCAAAAATTGCAGAGAAAGGAATACTCCCAAGCTCATTCTATGAGGCCACCATCACCGGCTACCAAAACCAGACAGAAACACCACAAAAAAAAAAGAAAATTACAGGCCAATACCGCTGATGAACACAGACACAAAAATCCTCAACAAAACACTAGCAAACCAAATCCAACAATACATTAAAAGGATCATACAGCATGATCAAATGGGATTTATCCCAGGCATGCAAGGATTTTTCAATATACACAAATCAATCAGTGTGATATTCCACATTATTAAACTGAAGAATAAAAACCATATGATCATCTCAATAGATGCAGAAAAAGCATCTGACAAAATTCAGCACCCATTTATCATAAGAACTCCTCAGAAAGTGGGCATAGAAGGAACTTACCTCAACATAATAAAGGCCATATATGACAAACCCACAGCTAACACCATTCTCAAAAGTGAAAAGCTGAAAGCAGTCCCTCTAAGATCAGGAACAAGATAAGCATGTCCACTCTCACCACTTTTATTCAACATAGTTTTGGAAGTCCTAGCCATGGCAATCAGACATGAAAAAGAAATAAAAGGAATCCAAATTAGAAAAGAAGTAAAACTGTCACTGTTTGTAGATGACATGATACTATACATAGAAAATCCTAAAGATGCTACCAGAAAACTACTAGAGCTCAATGAATTTGGTAAAGTTGGAGGATACAAAATTAATACACAGGAATCTCTAGCATTCCTACACACTAACAATGAAAGATCAGGAAGAGAAATTAAGGAAACAATCCTATTTACCATCACATCAAAAAGAATAAAATACCTAGGAGTAAACCTACCTAAGGAGGCAAAAGACCTGTACTCTGAAAACTATAAGACGCTGATGAAAGAAATCAAAGATGACACAAACAGATGGAAAGATATACCATTTTCTTGGACTGGAAGAATCAACATTATCAAAATGACCATACTACCTAAGGCAATCTACAGATTCAATGCAATCCCTATCAAATTACCAATGGCATTTTTCACAGAACTAGAAAAAAACTTTTAAAATTTTTATGGAGACACAAAAGATCCCAAATAGCCAAAGCAGTCATGAGAAAGAGAAACAGAGCTGGAGGAATCAGGCTTACTTACTTCAATAATCAAAGCTACAGTAATCAAAACAGTATGGTACTGGTGCAAAAACAGAAATATAGATCAATGGAACAGGACAGAATGCCCAGAAATAAACCCATGCTCCTATGGTCAATTCATCTATGACAAAGGAGGCAAGAATATACAATGGAGAAAAGAAGCCTCCTCAATAAGTGGTGATGCAAAAACTGGACAGTTACATGTAAGAGAATGAAATTAGAACATTCTCTAACACCATATACAAAAATATACTCAAAATGGATTAAAGGCCTAAATGTAAAGCTGGATGCTATAAAACTCTTAGAAGAAAACATAGGCATAACACTCTTTGATATAAATCACAGCAATCTTTTTTGATCCACATCCTAGAGTAATAAAAATAAAAACAAAAATAAACAAATGGGACCTAATTAAACTTAAAAGCTTTTGCACAGCAAAGGAAACCATAAAACGAAAAGACAACTCACAGAATGGGAGAAAATATTTGCAAATGAAGTGACCGACAAGGTCTTAATTTCCAAAATATACAAACAGCTTATGCAGCTCTATACCAAAAAGCAAAAAAAAACTAAAAAAAAAAAACCCCAACAACCCATTTGAAAATGGGCAGAAGATCTAAATTGACATTTCTCCAAAGAAGACATACAGATGGGCAAAATGCACATGAAAAGGTGCTCAACATCACTAATTATTAGAGAAAAGCAAATCTAAACTACAATGAGATATCACCTCACACCAGTCAGAATGGCCATCAAAAAGTCTACAAACAATAAATGCTGGAGAGGGTGTGGAGAAAAGGGAACCCTCCTACACTTTTGGTGGGAATGTAAATTGGTACAACCACTATGGAGAACAGTATGGAGGTTCCTTAAAAAACTAAAAGTAGAACTACCATATGATCCAGCAATCCCACTCCTGGGCATATATCTGGAGAAAACCATAATTCGAAAAGACACATGCACCCCAATGTTCATTACAGCACATTTACAATAGCCAAGACATGGAAGCAACACAAACGTCCATCAACAGATAAATGGATAAAGAAGATGTGGTACATATGTACAATGGAATATTACTCAGGCATTAAAAAAGCAAAATAATACCATCTGCAGCAACATGGATGGACCTATAGATTATCATACTAAATGAAGTCAAAGACAAATATCATATGATATCACTCATATGTGTAATCTAATTTAAAAATATGATACAAATGAACTTATTTACAAAACAGACACAGACTCAAAGATTTTGAAAACAAACTTATGGTTACCAAAGGGGAAATTGGCAGGGGGGTGGAGGGAGGAGGGATAAATTAGGAGGCTGGGATTAACACATACACATTACTATATATAAAATAGATAACCAACAGGACCTACTGCATAGCACAGGGAACTCTACTCAATATTATGTAATAACCTATATGGGAAAAGAATCTGAAAAAGAATGAATATACTGAATGAATATAACTGAATTGCTTTGCTGTACACCTGAAACTAACACAAAATTGTAAGTCAACTAAACTGAAATAAAAAATTTAAAAATTACTTTCAAGAGAAAAGATGAACCAAAGATTGACAGAAAAAGTTTACAAATAATGTAGCTGATAAAAGACTTGTATTTAGAATAGAGAATTCTTATAATTCAAGACAAATGATCTAATTAAAAATGGTCAGAAAGCTTTACAGACATTTTTCCAAGATATACGAATGGCCAATAAACAATTTCTTAAGACTATTGATAAAATTAAAACCATAATAAGCAACTACTCCATACTAGAATGACTATAGTAATAATTTTTTTTAACAAAACAATACTAAGTGTTGGTGAGGATGAGAAACTAAACTCTTCAAACATTGATGGAATGTAAAATGGTACTACAGTCCCTTTGGAAAACAGTTTCTTTTCTGAAGGACAGTTTCTGCAAAAGTTAAATATAGACCAAAGGGGCAGGGATCAAGATGGAGTAAGAGGACGTAGAGCTCACCTTCCCCCATGAACACATCAAAAATATATCTACATATGGAAAAATTTTCATGGAAAACTACCCAGAAACTGGCAGAACTATACAAACAAGGCTTAAAGAAAGATTCCCAAGTAACCAGGTAGGACAGGAAAAAAAGCACTAGGTTGGGACTTGTGCTTCCGAAAGTGGTCTAAGAGGAAAAGAAAGACTGTGCAGGCAGACTCTTGCCCTGGGGAGTGAGTGGGCTGAGCCACAGACTGGGTGTCCCAGTCCTGGGGTCCTACATGGAGGAGACAAGCACCCTTGGCTGCTGAGAGAACCACTGGGACAGAGAGGAAGGTTGGAGAGGCCTAGACTCCACTTTCTAGGAGTTCATGGATGCTGGCTTGCCAACAGGGCGGAGAGAGGCCTGCCCTAGTAGGTGCTCCTTCACTTCATTTCCCAGTCCATGCTGGGCAAACACCCTGGCCCTACCCACTCCATATATGGCTTGGCGCAGGATCTAGGGCAGCCAGGCCCTGGGAAAAGACTTTATCTAGTGACACAGAGGTGGGCTGGGCTGTGGTCCAGGTGGGGCCATTGTTGGTACTTACTCAAACAGTGCCAGGAAAGCAGCGCTGACCTCCAACAGCAGTGCAGCCACTTTAATTCTTACAACCACATGCCCCAAGCCTCAGTCCCAGCCTAGTGAACACTCTGGCCCTGCTCACTCCATGCCACAACCTTGCACTAGATCTGGGACAACCACAACAGGAAAAGACACAACCTTGGGCTGTGACTGAGCAGAGCCTAAGATGCCTACACAGGCAGCACATCAGACCTTTGTAAGCACGCAAGTGTCACTTAATTTGTTGCTTCTCTCCTTTGGGCCAAAAGCCCCAGTGTAGGAAGAAGGAAAAACACTTAAAAGGAACAAAGCCTGCTTGAGTCTGACCCTGAGGGCTTCTGCTCCAGCAGCTTGGGAGCTGACCCCAAGCCCTGGCAGGGCTGTGGCAGATACTGAGCAGGGAAGAAATCCCACCTCACACCCTGCACAGGATTTAGCTCCTCCAACACTAGCCATACTCTCTATCAAAGTGATAGTGGCCAGCAGACCCTGAAGAAAGATGTGGCTGGTGTCCACATTAAATACAGCTCTCACACCAAAGACATTAGACACATACCATCTATACAGGGATATTCCCACATAAAAACACCCCTTGAAGACCACAATAGAGAACTGTTTCATCTAAATTCAGAGAGAAAGTAAAATGAAAAGGCAGAGGAAGTACTCCTAATTGAAAAAGCAAGAGAAACCCCCTGAAAAACAATGAAACAGAGGTAATCAGTCTACCAGACACTGAGTTTAAAAATTAGTAATAAAGGGCTTCCCTGGTGGTGCAGTAGTTGGGAGTCCGCCTGCCGATGCAGGGGACGCGGGTTCGTGCCCCGGTCTGGGAGGATCCCGCGTGCCGCGGAGCAGCTGGGCCTGTGAGCCATGGCCGCTGGGCCTGCGTGTCCGGAGCCTGTGCTCCGCAACGGGAGAGGCCAC